>NC_085138.1:409676359-409701359 GCF_035046485.1 Aedes albopictus
TTCAGTACATTTTGGTGTACGAGAATGGCAAAAAGTAGATTCCACCCTCGCAGCATATCTGCTCCGACGACTTCAGGTCAACAACCTGTTCAGTAGGAATCCATTCGTATTCTTGGTGCTTTTGGATTATTTGCTTCAGCTGTTTATGCTTCGCGCAACGGAATTTCGTCTTTGGGGGGAATTACAGATTCCGAAACGAAACTGCGACATATGTGCCGGAGCCATTTATCACAGCGATGAAGAGGGATGGAATTGCGTTTATTCAGAATCAGAAGGAAGGCTTCTCCCCTCGTTTTCTGCGCTGTTATCAATGTAAATACGAACCACTATCCTTGTTGTTCTCAATCTTCTAGAAAGAAACCACACTTCAAAGGGAGGGAACAAATGCAATGAAATGGAAATAGGAATGTTTGATATTCTAGAGTCAAATGGTTTCCGAAATGCAAAAATGTCTATCCATAGAGTACAGTAATGGTCCAAGTTTCTGGAAAGTCAAAGAGTTCTCTTTGAAGCTTCCAAATTTATCGTGGAGTGAAAAAGCTAACCATGCATAGTAAACGGTATTAGAAACAATTAACCTTGAAAATTAGGCAAAAAAATTTTAGCACCTTGTCAGAATGTCAGTTCAGTGTCAATAAAATTAAATGTGTATTCATGATAACATTGCTGTATGAGGTTGCAATTCCAAATACTTGTCCGTTACTGTAACAGGGATAAGGCATGGTACAAATTGAAGAAAAAAACACATTGGCCATTCTTCAACTTTAACTCCAGGGGGAGCTATAATCGATTTACGAAAGCAATCAGTAGTGTGTGGTTGAAGATACTTGGTATAGATAATTGCCACCGACGAGGTGTGAAGATAATATTGAATTGTCAGTATTTTTAAGGGAGATGTTGTTGTCGGTTTTGTTTCTTTGAAATAATTGATACTCAATAGCATTTTGAGCAAGTAAGTCGTCAAGTCTTATGTTTTAATAAACAATCTTGAAAATACATCAATACAACAAACATATAAAAGTAAGGAGAAAAACCCTAATTAATCCACCTAGCGGTGATGGTGCCTTTCTCGTGCTATAAAATATCCTTTCAACAAAACTCGAGTGACATGTTGATGACATTGACATAAATACAAAATGAAAACTGTTTGCTAAATCTACTCAATATGGATACATTTTATATTAGCATAACATCCAATATTCAGAAAATATAAGACAACGATCCAAAACTCAAACCAAACAAGTGTCATGAAGCCGCAAAATTTTGAAACGTCATTTTAGATTTTCCGGTCATCATTTTATTACTCCGGATATCTACCCCAACTAAACTAACCGCCATCTTGAACATTGAGACACCATCTTGGATGTTCCGGCATTTGGACTCTGCACCTAAAATTACATAAAATAGTCGCCGTATTGAATTTTGGCAAGTCGTTTATGATTTTCTGGTTACCAGTTTTGGACGAAGACCGGCATTCTTCCCCATTCAAACTATAGTCATATTGCAGACCTTGTGAATCAGCGCACAGCTTGGGTTTTCTGATTACAAATTTTGAATTCTGCACATATTTTCATACAAAATATGCCCATAATGCAAGAATTAAAAATCCTATAAAATAGGCACTAACTTGAATACTGGGCCATTATCTTGGACTTTGGACCGCTATCTTGGATACTCTGGTGGACTCCGAACATATTTCCCATATCAAATACACTTATTTTACAAAGTTTTAGAGCTCAAAATTCCTTAAAACAGCCACCATCTTCTGTTGACGTGATCAAATTCTTATTTTTCCATTCAACGTTGACCCATCCTGCTATAAATTTACACCTTAGGAATCTGAAATGATACGATTTGATGAGATCGCTTTAGCTTTAGACCTATTCGTCACTGTTGTTCATACCTAATGTTTATCAGGCCATTAAACAAAGCCACGATTTAATTTTTCACATGAACGTTGGTTCTGCTACACAACAACTAGTCTCTAATGTGATCTAAGGCTATTTTCTTGCTAACCGTTCATTAGATTATTAAAAAATCTGCGATCTGATGTGTCGTTTGGTTCATTATTAAAAAAACCCAGATTAATCCACCTAGTGGTGATAGTGCCTTTCTCGTCAAACATATACCCATGATCTTTCCTTGGTTGGGATACGACTGGGATTATTTTGCTTCAGAATGTTGGCTTCAGCCTTTTGGGGGAATCGAAAACACTAGTTTATGATTTTTCCGACGTTTCGATCTGTATGGGGCCTTTTCAAGGGTACAATCGGTCAAGGTATCCTAGTCATGATGGCCTTGCCTAACTTAAAAATGCCATACGAAAGTTTTGGTATTTATTGAGTCCGATCGGTTTGAAACCGTCGTGATGTGGACAATCTCCTACCTATCGGGCGGTTTAGAATTCGGTCCCTGTTTTTGGAATCTTCTACTATTGTTTGTTTAGCCATCATTCCGAAGCATGATCTTTCCGTCGACGTAATGCAAACTGTTCCTGAATCCTGAGAATACCTTATTTAGAAAAGCAATAATTTTAATAAAATTGGGAAATTTATTAGTTGAACGTATAACGTCGGTACGTTAAACGTAGACTGGGCTGAAAAATATCAGAATTTTCAGTTGACTGCTTGAGCACCTTCACTATCACTGAAGACCGATCAACATCAAGACGATAATTACAAGCTAGGATATAACGTCTTTCACAATCACAGATAACTTTACGGCAGGCCTGCTCAACCTTTCGTGGCCGCGGGCCACAAGTGATACCAGTCGACGGGCCAGACATTAAATTTCGACATCAAATTTCGAAAGCATGAATGCAACAGTGACATTTTGTACATCCGATTACCCGTTCTCGCGGCAAATCACAACACTGACATCATTTGGGTCATAAAAATGTGAGCAAGAATTCTTGATTTTCTGCAAAAATCACCCTGAATACTTTTTTTTTCTGAATTTTTACCAAACTGCAGGTTGCAGCAAACAATTTGCTGAAATTCAGCAAACTTCCCTGATTCGTTCAGTAAACTCTGCTGTTCAGCAGCAACGTTTTTCTGAAATTCAGTAAATTTTGCTGAAATTCTGCTTCAAATTTGGCTGTACCTTTCAAGTTTAAAATTTTTAAATTTATGTATTTAAATGTTTTAATCTATGAAAATTTTTAGAGACGAACCAGCCAAGGGCTGAAAGTCTCTCTAATAAAGACAAATCAATCAATCAATTATGAAAATTTTTAACAAAACACTACCTATTTCGGGTTTTATTTTTAATATTAAATTTTATTTAAATATGAAATATCTTCAAATATTTCAATCCTTGGGCCAAGTTTCATTCATCGATTCCGCGGGCCGTATGTTGGACAGCCCTGCTTTACGGTCTTCGACATAGTTTTTTCTTCACACTTTGGGCTATATTTTATTATCATAGGTTACAATATTCATGTAAAATTTGACAAAAAAATGCAAGCAAGAGAAAATTGCCCATACTAAATCCCATAAGAAAATTCCCAGTAGTTTTAGACGGAAAAGAGGATTGGAAAAACTTTTTCCGGGGATGATGCGATAATTTTCTCATATAACGTTGACCTATCCTACTGTATATTTTTACACCTCAGTGATTTGATGAGCTTGCTTTAGTACAGATAAACAGACATATCATTTGTAACATATTGCTATTATATTCATCGTTACGAAAAAATAATCGCCGAATGCTAATCAGGTTGCGTTTCACTGCGGCTTGATGTTGGTAGTGAGTAGACGTCAAACGAGCAACAACGATTAATATTTGTTTCAACCGTTGAAAACAAGGACGATGGAGAGTGAGTAGAGTAAGACGTCTGAATCATTGTGGCCTTAGTTCAGTCAAGATTTTGTTTTCTTACACATATTTATCGCTTGCATTGACTTTGTTCATTTTTGAAGTTCCTGCGAAGCACCCTAGGAAGCACCCAATGCTGGTTTTGCATCACTATCGGTAGCCTCTAATGTGGTCTGAGCCTATTTTCTTGCTAATCGTTCCTCATCGTTTAAAAAAAAAGACCGCGGTTCGATGTGTCGCATGCATAGGTTTGGTTCTTTTTGGCATTTGGCCACTTCCGGCTGGACACCCTAGATCGGTCCTGGAACACTATCGGTAGCCTTTATAAGGATCTTCGTTGTGGTCTGAGCCTATTTTCTGACTAATCGTTCATCACGTTATTTAAAAAGCCGCTGTTTAATGTGCCACAGGCATGGGTTTTGATATCTACTTTATTTTACCACTTCCAGCGGGACACCCGGAACCGGTTCCGGAACTCTATCGGTTGATCCAAATATGATCTGAAACTATTCTCTTTTATTAATTGTTTATCAGGTTGCCTGAAGAGCTTGCGATTTGATGCGTCGCATGTAAGGGGTTGGTTAACTTTTATACTTGGCTATTTCCGGCGTGACATCTGGAACCGGTTCAGTAACACTACCGGTTTCGATATGGTCTGAGAATGTTTCCCTGCCCACTGTTCATCAGGCTATCGAAAAAGCCGCTGTTTGTTGTATCGCATGCATGGGTTTGGTGCACTTTCATATTTAGCCACTTCCGGCGGAACATCCAGAACCGGTTCTGGCACACTACCGGTTCAGATATGGTCCGAGAATAATTTCCTGCCTACTGTTCATCAGGCTATCGAAAAAGCCGCTGTTTGATGTATCGCATGCATGGGTTTGGTTCACTTTCATATTTAGCCAGTTCCGGCGGAACACCCAGAACCGGTTCCGGAATACTACCGGTTCAGATATGGTCTGAGAATGTTTTCCTGCCTACTGTTTATCAGGTTATCGAAAAACCCGCTGTTTGATGTGTCGCATGTATGGCTTTCGTTCACATTCATATTTGGCCACATCCGGCGGATCACCCGGAACCGGTTCCGGAACACTACCGGTTCAGATATGGTCCGAGAATGTTTTCCTGTCTACTGTTCATCAGGCTATCGAAAAAACCGCTGTTTGATGTGTCGCATGAAGGGTTTGGTTCACTTTCATATTTGGCCACTTCCGGCGGGTCACCCGGAACCGGTTCCGGAACACTACCGCTTCAGATATGGCCCGAGACTATTTTCCTGTTTACCGTTCATCATGTTTTCGAAAGTGCCGTGGTTTGATGTGTCGCATGAATGGGTTTGTAGCGTTTCCGTATCTGGCCCCTTCCTGGGGTACCGATCCGGAACACCTAAATGGCCATAACTCCGGAACGGCTGGACGGATCCGAACCATTTTCAATAGGAAACAATGGGACCAGATTCCACGTCGAATGAACCATTGGTCATTAAATTCGGTTGAGGTTTACTGCCAAAAAGTGATGTGAGTTTTTTTTGTACACACACATACACACACATACATACACACACACACACATACATACACACACACATACATACACACACACAGACATCACCTAAATTCGTCGAGCTGAGTTGATTGGTATATGTGACTCGACCCTCCGGGCCTTCTATCAAAAAGTCATTTTTGGAGTGAACATATAGCCTTTCCAGTACACTTAGTGTACGAGAAAGGCAAAACAATTCACATCGTCTTCAGCCAGAGGCTGCACAGACTGAACACATTACTTACACTAGACAACGGACATCACACAGAACACCCAGTGGCCCAGTGATGAATTTTTCGTTTGACGAAAAGTTTCCACCGACTGGAGCGGGAATCGAACCCACACTCCGAGGCTTACGATACGCCTAGACGACTGCCGCCGCTAACCGCACGGCCACGAAGCCCACGATAGCCGGATCTGATTCCATGAGTCATGGACCATGACACTACCGGTTGTCCCAATTATGGTCTGAGAATATATTTTATTGCTATTTATTCACCTTTACCTAATCACCGCGATTTGATATATCGCATGAATGGGTTTGCTTCACTTTTACTTCTAACCACTTTCGAAGCCACAGCTGAACCCGCAACACTACCGGGAATCTAATGTGGTCTTTTTCCATCAGGTTGTCGATAAGTCGTGATCAGTCTTGTTAGAGATCACAGTCATTTGAACCTTTTCGTCGATATTCGGCCTCCTTTGTCTCCGACATTCGCAACACAAGCAATCAAACTACTGTTCGAAACAAAAATGTCAAACGAATGCACTTCACCACGATAGCGGCTTCGGGAGACGGTTCGGCTTTTGTTATTCCTGTCTTCTTCAATAATAAGAGCTATGTTGCCATCTGTGTGTCGTATTCAATGCAACATACAATAATAAACTAATATTAACAATCATAATCGGAATTAGGGGATGTCCATTTATTACGTAAGGAAAATTTCACGATTTTTCGACACCCCCTCCCCCCCTTGTAAGATTGTTTGTATGAGAACCCAAATATTTTTGTATGGCTCGTAAGATTTCTCAAACCCCCCCTCCCCCCATAAACCCTTACGTAATTAATGGACAGCCCCTTAGCTGAAAATCTATGCGTAAAGCTAGAATTAGACACATGTCATCGTGTCAGATGACATTGATTTGACCCTTTCTTATGTTTATTGATCTTCGTTCTACTGCTCGTGTTTTGTGTAGGTAAGAGGTGACGATAGCGCACGAATGTAACAAAGCCGACTGACACCCGACTGCGGCAACGAAATGAAGGTAGTAAAAAGTGTCGAATGTTTACAAGACTGGTCGTGATTTGATGTACCGCATCCATGAGTTTGGTTAAATTTTACATTTTACTACCCGGATCTGATTCCGGGTAACTACCGGCTGAACCAAATATGGTCTAACATTATTGTCTTGTTAACTGCTCAGGCGCCGTCCACAAATTACGTAACGCTTTAGGGGGAGGGGGGGAGTCCGGCCAAGCGTTACGGCCCATACAAAAATTTTAGGGTTTTCATACAAAAAAGCGTTACGGTGGGGGGAGGGGGGGTCCAAAAATGCCTATTTTAGCGTTACGTAATAAATGGATGCTGCCTCATCAGTTAACCAAAAACGCTACAAATTGAAGGTGTCACATGCAGGGTTTGACAATTTCGACGGGACTCTCGGAACCAATTCCGGAACACTACCAGTTGTCTTTAGTGTGACGTAAGGCTATTTTCTAGCTAACTGTTCATCAGGTTATCGCAAAAGCCACGATTTGATGTGTCACATGCCTGGATTTGGTTTACTTTTACATTTGGCCTCTTCCGGCCACTCACTTGCGATTCCGAAACACTTGCTGGCCGTTCATTAGGTAATCTAAAAGCCGCTATTTGATGTGACGCATGTACGGGTTTGTTTCTCTTTCAGATTTAACCACTTCGGTGGGAACCCCGGAACGGGTTCCGGAACACTACTGGTTCAGATATGGTCTGAGATGGTTTTCCTGCTCATTATCCATCAGGTCATCGAAAATGCCGTGGTTTGATGTGCCGCATGCATGGGTTTGGTTCAATTGTATATTTGGCCACTTCCAGCGGAACGCCTAGAACCGGTTCCGGAACACTACCGGTTCAGATATGGTCTTAGACTATTTTGCTGCTTACCGCTCATCAGGTTATCGAAAATGCCGTGGTTTGATGTGTCGCATGTATGGGTTTGGTTCAATTGTATATTTGGCCACTTCCAGCGGGACGCCTAGAACCGGCTTCGGAACACTACCGGTTCAGATATGATCTGAGACTATTTTCCTGCTTACCGCTCATCAGGTTATCGAAAATGCCGTGGTTTGATGTGTCGCATGCAGGGGTTTGGTTCACTTGTATATTTGGCCACTTCCAGCGGGACGACTAGAACCGGTTCTGGAACACTACCGGTTCAGATATGGTCTGAGATGATTTTCCTGCTCATTATCCATCAGGTCATCTAAAATGCCGTGGTTTGATGTGCCGCATGCATGGGTTTGGTTCAATTGTATATTTGGCCACTTCCAGCGGAACGCCTAGAACCGGTTCCGGAACACTACCGGTTCAGATATGGTCTTAGACTATTTTGCTGCTTACCGCTCATCAGGTTATCGAAAATGCCGTGGTTTGATGTGTCGCATGCATAGGTTTGATGCATTTTCATATCTGGTCCCTTCCTGGGGTACCGTTCCGGAACACCTAAATGGCCATATCTCCGGAACGGCTGAACCGATCCGAACCATTTTCAATAGGAAACAATGGGACCAGATTCCGCGTCGAATGAACCGTCGGTCATTGAAATCGGATGAGGTTTATTGCCAAAAAGTGATGTGAGTTTTTTTGTACACACACATACAGACACACACACACACGCACACACATACACACACACATACACACACACAGACATCACCTCAATTCGTCGAGCTGAGTTGATTGGTATATGTGACTTGACCCTCCGGGCCTTCTATCAAAAAGCCATTTTTGGAGTGAACATATAGCCTTTCCAGTACACTTAGTGTACGAGAAAGGCAAAAAGGTATGTAAAATAGGCCCAGTTTTCACTTCACACACATATGACATTTTCCCTGG
Organism: Aedes albopictus; assembly: GCF_035046485.1. NCBI lineage: Eukaryota > Metazoa > Arthropoda > Insecta > Diptera > Culicidae > Aedes > Aedes albopictus. The sequence goes on from NC_085138.1 coordinate 409,684,813, forward strand.
GGGTAACACATTTGAGGACTCAGCTAAATACTAGCAATTCTGATGAATTTCTTGGTACTTATCAACAATCCAAAAATAACGTTTGAAATTTAGTATTTTGGGTTGGCCAATATAACCTGGTTTTCGAAAAGATTCTAGTAAATTTTTAAGAAAAGCTGTGCTCTTAAATGCTTCCAATTTCATTTTGAGATTTGTTCAATTATATCATAGGAATTGGATATTATCTCTCCAGCTCCTCTTCAAGGTCAACCCGGATTTGTTTTCCTGGAAGAATTACTGGAGTTCCTGCTGGGATGACTTGAAAGTTCTTCCACAGGTTTCTCCGCAACTGCTCTCATTTTTTTTTTTAATTTTTATTTCGGAGTACTTTAACTACTGCTAATTCTACACTTGGAACTGCTCTCAGAGCTGCTCGCAAGAATACACCTGAAGTGTCTTCCAATTATTCGTTATCTTTTAGGTTTCCTGTGATTCCTATCAGTAATTTCAGCATACTTTCTGGAATTAATTCAATAGTTTCTCTACGTATTACTCTCAGAGAATTTTGCAGATTTTCTCCTGGAGTTCCTTTCGATACATAATCAGAAGCTTCTTTTGGGATTTCCCCTAGAGTTCTTCGTGAAGTTTTTTCTCGGACTTTTGCGGTCAACATACAGTGTATCAAACAATTGTCCGTACAGTAATTTTTTGGTGAAAATAATTTTTCATTTAAATGTTTATAACTTTTTTATACGTTAATCAAAAACGCTGAAATTTTGACAAATTATAACCCATATATTAAAGCTCCATTGGTAAAATTTTGAGCGAGATCGAATAAGTTTTCTGAAAATTATAGAACTTTCAGTAAAATTTATAAGATTTTTGAACACATTTTCAAAACATTATATCTCAATATGTACTTGATGAAACTTTTTCATTTTTTTTTGTGTTACAGCTTATACCTAAGGCTTTCATATGCAGCTTCGTTTGAGGTATTATATTCACTACAAAAAATATGAAAAATCTGTATATGTTCAGAGTGTCATTTGGAAATTTATCATATTTTGATCAATAAAAGTGCCAAGTGTTTTCAACTTTTTTAAACTCTCTTAATGTAATGTTTTTATACAGGACCTACTAAACTACATATTAAGAGTAGGTCCTATGGATTTTTCGTTCAGTCAATGCACTTTTATTGGTGGAAAACGTTTGGCAGATTATATGTGTAAAATATAGTAAATTTTTAAACATCGTCAGCTACATACGCACATTTTTCATATTTTTTGTAGTGAATATAAAACCTCAAACATAGCTGCATGTGAATGCCTTAGGTATAAGATGTAACACATAAAAAATTGGAAATATTTCATCGAGTACATATTGAGATATTATATTTTAAAAATGTGTTCAAAAATCTTATAAGTTTTACTAAAAGTTCTATAACTTTCCGAAAACTTATTCGATCTCGCTCAAAATTTTACCAATGGAGCTTTAATATTTGGGTCATGATTTTTCAAAATTTCAGCATTTTTGATTGACGCATAAAAAAGTTATAAACATTTGAAAGAAAAATTATTTTGACAAAAAATTTGCTGTACGGACAATTGTTTGATACACTGTAGATGCAATATTCCAATACCTAATACCCTTCAAAAATTCCTAGGAGAACAAAAATTCAGGAAATGAAAAGAGTTGCGAAAAAAATTGTGAATTTTCATGAAATTTGACCATTTTTCAAATAAAGTCCCGTGTTGAATCCCTTAATGATTTAACCCTCTAATACCCAATCCCGCCTTTAGACGGGGTATAGTCTGAGCATTTTTGTAATTTTTGTTTCGTGAAAAATCATTTTTTTTATATTTTTGGCTGATATTTAGGACTGTTCTGTATATCTCAAAATAGTTTTTGGTATATTTTAAAGGGTATTTACATTTTTAAAAAATCATTGAAAAATTGATGTTTTAGTCACCTTTTAGATGTCATTGTTTATTTTGTATTGAATCGCTACAATTAACATATTTTAAATTTTTCCCAAATCATTCTTTTCTTGTTTAATAGTTTACGGGAATCGAATACACTCTAAAATTATTTTCCTTAAAATTACACGAAAAATAAAATTTTCTGTGAAAATTTTTTAAAATACAGTGACCCCACACCGATGAATCACCTTAAATTTTGTACACTATTTATGAATCACCATGTTGATCAAATGGAGTGATCCATAAACTGTGGTCATTTTTGCCGATTCATAAATTGTGGGGTCACTGTAATAATATTTCAACAATAATCATAAAATCTCAAAATGTTTTCATCTCAAAAAATCCGTTCCCCAAATTGGCTTCCAGGAAAAATATAAAAGTGTGGGGATGTTCAAAAATAAAAAATTAGAAAAATCAAAAACTGAAATTCACGAAATCGAGAATTAAAAAGAATCATCTTCCAAAACATGTTTAAATCGATTTTAGATGACGAAAAATGATATTTAGATCAAAATCAAAAATTTGGGTATTAGAGGGTTAAGAATAGAAATGTTCTACAAAAATGTTTGTAAATTTGAGAGAATGTCTTTCATGTGGGATTCGAACACCTTGCTTTATCAAAGTTGTTTTTTTTAAGCCATCAATCTTGATTTTTTCCCAGATTCCCTTCCGAATTCCTTTCGGGATTTTTCTTAAAAAAATTACCGGGCATTCTGGAGAAATTCCCGTAAGGGTTTTCCCAGGAGTTTTTTTTTTTGAATTTCTTCAAGTTGATATACCGTCGTTTCTACCGAAGTTTCCAGTGTGATTTCACTTGGAGATAACTCTTGGGTTTCTTCAAAAGTTCCTCTCGAAAAAATGGGACAACTTTAAAGAGAAATACTGGAGGAAATAAAAAATCAATGTGAAATTCCGGTTGGAGCTCCACGAGCAGCGCGGAATATCCATTGAAGAAATATGTAAAACTGGGAGAATATCAGAAAGACATTTCGAGACAAGTAGATAAAAAAAACCTGTAAGAAAAATCGTGGATGGATTCCAGAACAAACTCTTGCAGATACTTCGAGTGACTCTTTGGAAGAATCACGGTGAGAATAGAAAAAATACCAAGAAAATATATTAGAGAAATCCGGACAGCACCTCGAGAGAAAAGAAACAAGAGATCTCTGGGAGAAACTCTTAGTGGGATCTGCTGGAGAAACACATGAGGTGCTCTGTAAGAAATTCTGAGAAAGCATCTAAATGAAATGAGATTCTTTGAGAGAAAATACAGGATGAGCACGTGCAAAAAATTAAAAAAAAAATATATACAAAACAAACTTCAAGGAAAATTCCGGAAGAAGTGGATTAATCCCGAAGAAAATCCAGGAAAAAACCTCAAGCACCCTTCCCAGAGCTACTAACAAACGCAATTTCATCCTAAAGTTGTCCTACATGTTTTCCGAGGTTCCTTCCAGTTCTTCCAAGATTCTTCTCAAAATTTCTCGAATAGTTTTTCTAACACCAAAATGCTTAACTCCGGAGTTTTCGTAGGATTTCTTTCAGAAATATTTCCGGGGTTAGAGCATTTATCTTTTTTTTTTAATCTTTAGTAACAAAATTATCAATTCTAGACTGGTTCATCTCGGGATTTTTCAGGACACTCTAATGTTTTCCCTAGCCCTCTTTTTGAAATTTTTCCAAGTAGGTTATCCTAGGTTCCTGCTGGAGTTTCACCTGGGTTTACGAGATTTTTCCCAAATTTCTTTCAAGATTTTTAATGGGATTCATCTCGGAATTTCTCTCCGTTGCCTTCAGAGAATAAATCAAGAGAAAATCAGGCTCAAATCTCGTGAGGAGCTTTCGGAGTAACTTCAAAGGAACTGAAAGGAACTATTTGAGATATTTCAAACGGAACTATGGGAGGAATCCGAAAAAAAAAGCTTGGAAATCTTGTGTCAATAATTTCCAGGTGGAACACCAGGAGAAATTCCGAAAAGTCTTTGATATGAAAAAACGAGATGAGCTACTGAAGAACCCCTTGAAAAATTCTCAAAAAATAACAGAAGCAAAAGTAAAACTTCGGAAGAAGCACCGAGAAGCATCCTAGAGCAATTTTGAGAAAAGCCCTGGTTGTATAAATTCCAAAACTCTCTACTGGAGAAATATAGGATGAATTTAGTAAGAACTTCTGAAAAAAACATCCTACAGAAAATCTTCTAGAGCAATCTCAGAAGAAACTTGTGTAAAAAATCTCGAGAAAGTCCAGTTTTAGTACAAAGAGAAAAAAACGGAAATAAAATTTTGTTTGTAACTAGACTGTAACATTTTGTGTTCCATGTACTGCTTTAGTCTGTAAATATATCACTGACAGTGATTTAATTAACTTTAGTACTCATGCTACTTCGGAAAACGAATAACATGAGGACTCATATAGCCGATGCGATAAGCTTGACCATGCAGATGGTGACGGGTTCGATAATAACCTATTGGTCCAGGAACTTGCATAGAGTATTTTCGTGCTTTCCCCACGATATACAAAAGCAAAATGGTCATTGGCAAAGGAAGCTCTCAGTTAATAACTGTGGAAGTGCTCATAGAAGCTGAGAAGAAGACTTTGTCCCAATGGGACGCTACGCTAAGAATCAGAAGAAGGCCAGGAAGAAATTCTTCAGAAAGCATCTCTGGAAAAAATCCTACAAAATCCAAGGACAAAAGGAATGAGGAATCCTCATATTATTATTATTCCTTTATTACAGAGATTTTCAGCCCAAGGCTGATTCGTCTCTTTGCAATTCAAAGGGAAATTTCGTGATGAAATATGTCTAGAATCCAGGAAGAAGTTCCAAATGAAATAATACTTCTAAGGATATCCTACGAATAGTTATGTTCATCACTATTAATTCATACGACTAATATCCTTCAAGGGAGTTTTCCTACTCCTACACATACTCCTAAACTACGTTATTGAATTTGTGTAACACATCTACATACCGCTTATGAAATTAAACATGATCTTCTGTCATTTTGAAGCTAATATGCATAATCGAATATAGGTGTTTACCTGAAAAAAAGAAAGATATAAAAATTAGCAAATAAACGTTTATACATAAGAAACATAGAAAAAACAACATGGAATACAAAATTTCTTATAAACTCTTTATTAAAAAAAAAAATCAGTCCGACAATGATTCATGCCTATTGGATGAAGCATTCGAATTTCATAAGTAGAGTCAACGCTCATGGAAAACCAAGTGCTGATGATTTCAACTGTATTCCATTTGCAATTGAAAAAAAAAATGCAATAAAATGTAGCCGAAGGACATACTTGGCTCAATCCAGCAGCGTCCAAGGTAATGACGACCGTGTCCGTATTTTGATTGCTTTTCCATCTAGCCCCACCTTTAACTTCCCATCGTCGTCGTCATCATCGTCGCCGCGTCAAGCAGGAAAACTGTAAACAAACCACCACAACACAACGCTGAACGTCAACAAACACTCACACATTCGCGCACTAACTGATAACGTTGGGAACAGTAGATATCGTTCCCCAAATCGAATGGAAAATTGACGATTGCGCAGTTTCTTTGCATCAATATCACTACCACTGTGATAGGAATCGAAACACAGTTGCCGACTGGGACGGTGACGGCCACCCATTCCGGCAATCCGGTGGCCCCGAAAATTCAACACCACCCACACACTTTGGTCCTTGCTGGCAATTTGGGAGGTTTGGAAAAGTCGCATCGAAGACGAAAACACCGACCGCCCGACCGACAGACACGGGATACGAGTAATTAGATTAAGTCTCGAGCGGATATTATTACAATTTCAGCATTGGCAACGCTGTGGAGTGCCGTCGCTCCCCTTTTTGGATCGTCTCCTAGGTACATATAGAGCAATAGAGGTTAACTACGTGTGTTGTGCATCCAGGCAACCATATAGCCACCGTTGGATGGTGTCGTCGTTCTGGAGTTGCACTATGGGACGTAAGATCTTGCGTAAGATGGACAAAAGTTGAATTTAACCGAAACTTCTTTTTCATCTTCTTCTCGTAACGTCCACATAGGGACAAAGTCTGCTACTCAACTTGGTATTCTATGAGCACTTTCGCTGTTACTAACATCTGCCATAAGCATTTTGCATGTGTGTAAGGCTCAAAATTTTGCAAACAAAAAATCGCCAAAGATTTTATCATTTCTGTCTACAACCTGAGGATCCTGCCAGGAAAACTTTAATGATTTCATATTGTCTTTATGATGCACCTAAGGACCTCCCGAATTCTGTTTAACAAAAAAAGATACTTGGAACAGAGCGTTCATGATTAACAAGAATTTTAATCATGATTAATCATTGATGATTAAAATTCCAATTTTGGTGATTATTGATTATGATTAATGATTAATTTGATTTTTAGGATGATTAAAGATTATGATTAATGATTAAAATTGGTTTTATCTGTGATTTTTGATTATGATTAATGATTAAAAATGACTCTTTGATTAAAAATCATGATTAATCATGATTAATCAATCACAAAAAACTGGAAATGATTAAAATATATTTATTGTTTAACAAGTTTTTGATGTTTCAAAAGTAAAAGGTAACTCTGTCCGGGAGATTTTTTAAAAAAGAATCATAAATTTTATTATTTAGAACAGCATTTGAACCAATTTTAATTTTATCATAAATTTTATATGATGAATCATTTTTGGTGATGAATGATTAATGATTGATTAATATTTTTTCTTATGATTATGATTACTGATTAATGATTAGATTGCAAAAACAGTGTGATTAAGATTAATGATTAATGATTAAATGAGATTTTTTTGTGATTATGATTAATGATTTTGATTAATCTTAATCATTAATCATTAATCATGATTAAATTTATGATTAATCATTAACGCTCTGACTTGGAAATTCATCATGAAAGAAAATCTCAAGAGAGACCTGCCATCTTTCCATGGATCCTTCAAAGCTAAGGCTAGAAATGCATAAATGGTCATGCTATTCATCGCTATTCTAAAAAAAGTCTCACTAAAATACGCATGAAAATATGCCAGAAAATTTCCAAGCATTTTCCAGGAATGCAGTATCTGAATTCGTTTTTTCAAACTTGAAACTAAATCTCCAAGACTTTACTGGTTAGGAATCCACCAGGAAAAAAAATTAAACAATGATATGCCAAGTTATTGATACAACCCGTTTAGAAAGTTTGGTTGAAGATGCAGAGCTAAATCATTTGGAAGAATTCCTGGAGGTATTAAAACCATCAGTTTTCGGAATTGTTTCTGAACAGGTTTATGAAATACTTTCCAATTAAATTGAACAATCACTGAAAACAATCTCTTCCAATGATTCTTAGGGAATTCTAAAAGAAGCTCATATTGGAAGCTAGTAGAAAAGTTACTTTAATCACAGTAACTACAGTACAGCCCGAAGAGAAAAGCAAGTGTACCTAGATCAATGTGTAGATCTGTTACATATTAACCGGTGCAGTCACTCAGTGCTGATTATTCATTGTTTTCAAATTTCAGGGCTCCCTGTACTCCTTGTACAACACCCCCAAGAAAATGACTTCACTATTGCGCCATATAAAGAATTATTCCCTTCATGCATTATTATTTCACAAAATGAAATTCCGGGAAACCACCTCCATGCATTATTATTTCATGAATTTTATCTGTAAGTATCGCGGAAGGGACATTTCTGGAATTTCTGCATAAACTTAACAAGAAAATCTATGATTTTTTTAATTCTCCAGGAAACCTCTTAAAATTCCTTTGATAATTTATTCAGGATTTTTCGAAGAAATTGTTTACAGAAAAAATATACTCGCAGGGGAGGGGAGACTCCCTCATTAGTTTTTTCAGAAATTTCTCAACAGTTTAATCTTATAATTGGTTTAGGGATTTCCTCATAAATCCCTCCTGGGATTCCTTACATGATCCTATAGGCAAGTCCCTCAATCATTGCCTCATAAGCTCATGTTTGCATTCCTTCATGTATTTCCTCAAACATTTCTTAAAGAATTTTTCTTTTGGATTTCTCCGAAAATTCTTCTAGATTTTTTTCAAATCTATTTAGGTCCCTCATTTTTAGGTAACGTTACCCAAATGAAGTTTGATTGTGTTCGGAGCAGTTGGAGTACTTTGGATTTCAGATAAAGTTGGTTTACGAAAAAAAGCTAAATTAAGAGTTAAGGGACGTTTACGGAATGTTTCAGGGTTAAGGGTCAGTGATCTATAGGAGTATTATGAATGAAATTTATGCTTACTCAGCCTCATGTTGCTATGTGTTGTCAAGTGGTGAGTTCGTTGTCAGTTTGAGGATCTTCAAGAACTTCCTTGAGTATAGGTCATCGGAACTACTAATGATTCTTTTCTCCAAGAACTCTCTTGAGTATAGGTCAGCGAAACAACGAGGGCTACTAATTGTGTCTAAGAGCATTGAGAATGAAGTTTACACTCACACAGCCCTAGGCATCTATTTTCTATCAAGTGGTGGGATCTATGATTGTATAGGAGTATCCGAGAACTCCGTAGGGTTAAGGCTATCTGATCTACAAGCAAAATCAGTGATCTATTGAAGCATTATGAATGAAATTTATGCTTACACAGCCTCATGTAGCTACCCAAGTAACAATTTCAATTCCTTTTTGATTTGATTATTTTTATGGAAGCTTTATCACAGCATGACCAATTCATGAAACATTTATAGTTGTTTTTATCAAGAGAAAACAATCTTCGTTCGTTTGCGGTTTTTAAGTTGTCTTCAAGTTAATTTTGAAATTCGCGCATAAAACAACTAAATTTACAAGAGCATTAAATCTTATAATAAGTTTTAAGGCGTATTTGAAGTTATTTTCAACACATAACATCAACATATTTTATTAAAAGTTTATGCTTCGTTTATTCAAGTGCATTTCATCTGGCTAATCCTCCTTTAAAAACTTCTTGAAGCCTTCTATTCTTGAGCTAGAGCCATTACTCTGGAACAAGAACTATGCGAAATAATGATAAGACAACGAACTATTTTTCAATCCAAATAATGAATGTAACAAATTTGTTGAAAAACTGCGTTCTCATGCAAATATAAACACATAAACATGTTTGCTCACTAATAATTTAGCCATTCTTGTGCTAAAAAGTAATCATGTCAACGAAATAATGATTTTACGGCCAATCAAAAATGCGAGTAGCTGGCTGCTGTCGTCCTGCCTTCAACCAGTTTCTCACACAGGCCATAGCTATGCGAATCGGAAATGAAATGGGTACTTACTGTGACTCTGCTCAAGCTCACGCCAAATAGTGTAATTGTAGTAAGTTGCACTTCATTAGTAATAGCAAAAATACAGGGAAACAAAATAGAATTGGCACATCTTGACGCGAAACACCGCGAAATGTACCGAGACAACTTTCTAGCATCGAAAACGTAAACAAACAATTGTCAAAGGCTGTTACTCTTGTATAAAACGAATAAGTTTCATTTAAGACGAACAAATCTGCCTTAAGATTATAACTAGTAAAAACAATCTTCGATAAAGGCTGTAGCGTTCATGCAAGGTGACTTGGTTCCATCATTGTTTTGAGGGGGTTTGGATTAAAGGTAATAACAATTGATGGCGGCTGCATGAGTTTTGTTCGCTTGGAACGGCAGCCATGCTTAGAAAGAATTGAAAAAGTGGCGTAGCCTTTTGTTTTTAAAGGAAATTTATGTCTTCGTATATTAATGATTGATATTGTTTTTGAGGCGCTTTGTAATTTTCGTATGTTTTGGGTGGCATATCAACGAAAAAGTGGGTATGGCACGGAAAATTTCGATTCCCTGTCATCAATGATCTGTCTGCCAATTTAAATGTTTTAGCCATTTCAATTTGATGAAAATTAATTCGCAGTTCAATTAATATTTCATCCATGAAACAAAACTTGTTTGCATCTGCATAATGCTTAGGTAAAAGATTTCATTTATTATGCACTGTTGACACTTTTGAGAAAGACAGCTAAAAGATCAACATGCCTCAAGATATTCTTGTTAAAGTTTCATGGAGTTCTTATAATCAATCATCAGCGCATGTACATAAATACAACTAGTTTCAAAGCAGTCTTCAAAAGCAGCTTTGAAAATCTCCTGAAGAGTGGGCCAGATTAGTCTTATGGATGTTTTATACCTATTTTATCTCAGATTTGCAGAACAAAGAGCTTTATTGTTAAGTTTTATGATTCTATCTTAGGAATTACTTCAGGATTGCCACAAAAGTAAAATTGTTACTTGGGTATTTAATATCCATTGGTGAGTTCATTGTCAGTTTGAGGATCTCCAAGAACTTCCTTGAGTATAGGTCATCAGATCTACCAACACAGTTGAATGCCTCTAAAAGCTTCATGACTAAGGTTCACACTCACACAACCTTAGGTAACTATGATCCATAAAGTGATAAGCTCGATGATTCTTTAATAGTCTCCAAGAATTCCCTTGAGCAAAGGTAATAGAATCTACGAGGGCTTAAACGCTTTGAAACGCCTCTGAAACCCCCATGAAACCTACGTGAAATTCACCTGCGAGTCTCTGAAGCCCCTCTTAAACCCCTATAAAACCTCCGTGAAATTCATCTGAGAGCCTCTGAAGCCCCTAAAACCCCTGTGTAACCTGCTGAAATGCGATAGAACGCCCGGAAACCCATTGAAACGTCTTAAAACACTTTGAAACGCCTCTGAAACCCTCATGAAACCACCGTGAAATTCATCTGCGAGCGCCTTAATCCCCTCAAACTCACCGTAAACCTTTTGAAATGCCCTGAAACGCCCCGAAACACTTTGAAACACCTTGAAACGCCTCTGAAACCCCCATGAAACCTCCGTGAAACTCACCTGAGAGTTTCTGAAGCCCCATAAAACCTCTCTGGAATCTTCTGAAACGCCTTGAAACACTTTGGAATTCCCGTGAGGTTCACCTGAGAGCATATGAAGCCCCTAAAAGCTCTCTGAAACCTCCTGGAACGCCCTGAAACGCCAGAAAACGCCTCCCCTAAAACTCCGTTGAAATCCTTCTGACCACCTCCCCCTTTACATCTGAAAGCCACTTGCCCTTCTCAAACTTCTTTGCAACCTTGAAATCCATTTAGGTAATGAACTGAAGCCATTTAAGTAATGGATCCATTTAGGTAAAAATTCTATTTAGGCAAATCCGACTCGTTACCTAAATGGAGGTTCGGGTGTATAATGAAATTCAAGCTACTCTGACTTTGAAAGTATTCAACCAAAATGTCTGAAATTTTCACTGAAAATTAGCCATTATAAACTGCCAAAGATTTATAAAAATCGGTACAGTGTTGCCAGTTCTACAGTCAAAATAGTGCAAACTGATTTTAAAATGTTAAAAATTAAACGTTAAAGGAATAAGGAATTTTTGGAGAACCTACAGTTAATTTTTCAGACGTTTTGATGAGCTAATAACAAAGTTATAGCCTACACAATTTTTAAACTGGATGCCCAAAGTTTCCAAAATCACATTTTATTGTATCGACAATATCTGTGCCAATAGTAACCCGATTTTGATGAAATTTTTAAGGCATTAACCCTAAAAGGGATACCTTCATGGCCTTAGTTTCGACACCTCGCTGAGTGTGTTCCATCAAAGACGAGCTCTGAAAGGCGCCTGGGGTCCAATGGACCCCAGGTATCCCTTTTAGGGTTAACTACACATAGTATGCTATACCTGGTTCAAAAAATATCTTATTTTTTGTGCATACCATACCTACGTTATTTTGAGTGTCTCACTTTTGACGAGTCCAGCTCTTAATTTGCACAAAAACATAGAATACAGTCATTTCTACAGGCGATTCAAATATATTTAGGATGCGAAAGAGTATATTCTAATATCGTAAACAATTTTTTAATTTTTAATCACTTAACCTACAGGGGATGGCCAAAATGTTTGGGATAGGCCACTTTTTTTCTCTCACACAAAAGTTCAACAAGCTATAACTTTTCATAGAGCGCATCAAAAAATCTCAAATTATGACAGTGTGTCAACCTATTATATGTGCATCATTGGTACAAATTTGAACTCGATTGATTAATCTTTCGCAAAGTTAGAACCGTTCGGGTAAAACACTATTTTTCAGACAACTCAAATTTGAGGTCTCATATCTTGGCAACCAGTGAGCCGAATTGAATGTAATTTTGAACATACACTAACAATATGTAAATACTTCACAAACTGTAAAAACATAGGTTCTTTTTAAACGTTGGAAAAAGTTATCATGGGTTGAAGCTTTTTGGATTTTTCTCGAAAAAATGTTTTTTTTTACATCAATCTCAATAAATTTTAGTGTTGATATCCAAAGATTTTCCACTTCTGTTCTCAAGTTATCTCTAATCAGATATATTAGAGCCTATTTAGATTGGAGGAAGAATACATTTAGTAATTTTTGTGTGGTATTGTAAATTTGACTTTTTTCCTCTATATGGGTAAAAATTTCAATCCGGTGTAACTTAATTCGCCGTGAGGAAATATTACATTTTATAACGTCGTATTAAGTATCAATATATTGTTGATAAACGTTAAAAAAATCATTCAATTCGGTTCACTGGTTTCCGAGATGTGATAGTTCAAAAATTAGTTGTCTAAATAATAGTGTTTTACCCGAACGGTTCTAACTTCACGAAAAATTAATCAATCGAGCCCAAATTTGTACCAATGATGCACATACAGTACTGGCCAAAATTATAGGCAGTGGTGATGATACGATATTTTGGATGATGAATCTCCCTTTGAGATAGCTTTATTCAGATGCAATAATTTTTGTATTATTGTTTATTGACTACGTAATAACAATACAACGTTTCTTACTTCGAACGATTATCAATGAAGAAAATAAAATCAAAATATTGAAATTGGTCAAAAACTACCTGGCCAAAATTATAGGCACTATGTGAACCTGCTAAAGACAGTGTGATATCTTATTTCTGTAACTACTTAAAATCGAGGTTATAATACTTCCACGAGCTTTCAATGTTCTTTTGACACGGTTTGGAATCGGGATCACTAGTTTAGGCCATTGGCGTTTGGTGTATTTTGATCAAATACCTATGAAAGCTCCAACGAGTACCTGGCAATTTTTAGTTTGATAATTTTACAACTGATGATCAATATTCTTCAAATGTTCTCAATACGGTTGTTGTCTAGGCTAGTTGGCGATTAAGCTGGGACAGGAAATTCATGACTTTGGAACTAAAGAATTGATATTTTAACTTGTTATATGAATCATTGTCTTGCTGGAAGTACCATTTATCACCATTATAACTAAAGTTTTCATCAAAATGCTTATCCTAGACAATAGATAGGGTGATGATTTATCGTTTGGCATTCAGCATACCCTTATATAAAATCAGAGGATCAATATCTTGTGCAGAAAATATATCCCCACACACTATTACTACTCCTCCTCTTTGCAATCGTGTTTGGATGCTAAGTGGTATATGGCGTTATTCTACTCGCCAACTAACAGACACCCCATATTCCAGTGAATTTCCTCAAAAGCAATAAAATCAATCAAACAAACAACATGATACCATTGTATTTTGTTCCAATAGACATGTTTTTGGCTCCATTCGAGGCGTTGGTAATTTGTTTGCTGTATCCAACTGAACACCGCTTTTTTGAGTAGCCGTAAAACTTACAACGACAAGTGGGACTGGATACTAACAGTGTGTAAGACTGCAATTCTTCAATAAAAGCTGGACTATCCGTTTCATAGAAAGGTAGACTGAATGCCATTTGGTATGTCAGAATTATTTTCAATGTTCGCGAGAAATATCTCAGTTAGAACTTTGGTCGTAATGATGGCTACAGGTATTTCGAACAAGCCAACGCTTTACCTCACTATTCAAAATAATAAATTTTATTGCCACACAATCAAAACTAATCCATTACAATGCCTAGGAGTTCCAATTCTGGATGGGTTGCCCACTTATCCAAACTTAAAATCTTTTAGACACGGTTGGAGGACATTTACTGTTAACTTCAAATTTATAAACTAGAAATCACAAGAATCTCGATATACCTGTCATGGACATTTTATAAAACACACTAAAAAATAAATTCATAAATTAGTGATCTCGATTCTAAACCGTACTAACAGTTCTGCTAAACAGAATATTTGAGAATCCTGATGATTTTTATTATTAACGTCTGAGATAGAACATCAAACTTTCGTAAGAAGGTCTTAAGTGCCTATAATTTTGGCCAGACAATTTTCGACCAAATTCAAGATTTAAATTCGTTCTCTTTCGTTAAGTTTCACCTCATGTTGGAAACAATGCAATTATATTTTGTGATCCATAAACAATAATACCAAAATTATTGCATTTGAATAAAGCTATTTTAAAGGGAGATTTATCAACCTAAACAACGTATCACCATCACCGCCTATAATTTTGGCCAGTACTGTATAATAGGTTGACAAACAGCCAAAATTTGAGAATTTTTGATGCACTCTATGAAAAGTTACAGTATGTTGAATTTTTTTGTGGGAGAAAAAAAGTGGCCTATCCCAAACATTTTGGCCATCCCCTGTATTTTACAGCTCTTTTGTCCACTAGGGCACTACGTGAGCGATTCCAATTGGCGTCTGCACTTACACTTTTTGTTCAGCGCCTAAATGTATTCTACTATATTCTTATTCTACTATATCGAACTGGTTTGCCTTTGTGCTGCTTTCACTTTTCTACCCTGTCCTTGGTAGAATGATGAGCACGATGATGAAACGATGTATGGCTGTTGTTCCTTTTCCAGTCCGATTGGGGGTTTCTTTACGGGTTGCCGTTGGCCGATATCCAATTATTCGGGTCCGTTTGAGCTATGAGAGCTCAGAAGAGGGTCATGTGCCAGCCGCTCTCGGGGGGAAGAGCAACTGACGAAGTGCCGGGGCTGGGATCGAACCCATGACCATCCGCCTATGAAGCGAACGTGTAGCCATTGCGCCACGGGCCCCGGCTATCGTAAACAATTAACAAAGTCAATTTTGTTGAAATTTTCAAGGTCGTTAAACTTCCAAAATCACATTTGTAAATGATTTTCAAATATTTGACAGAGCGTATGATCAAAAAAGAGTTTCTTCATACATATACAGGGGATGGCCAAAATGTTTGGGATAGGCAACTTTTTTTACTCTCACAAAAAAGTTCAACAAGCTATAACTTTTCATAGAGCGCATCAAAAAATCTCAAATTTTGACTGTTTGTCAACCTATTATGTGTGCATCATTGGTACAAATTTGGGCTCGATTGATGAATATTTCGCAAAGTTAGAACCGTTCGGGTAAAACACTATTTTTCAGACAACTCATTTTTGAGCTGTCATATCTCGGAAACCAGTGAACCGAATTGAATGAAATTTTGAACGTACACTAACAATATGTAAATGCTTCACAAACTATTAAAACATTGGTACTTTTTAAACGTTGAAAAGAGTTATCATGGATTGACACTTTTTAGATTTTACTCGAAAAAATGTCATTTTTTTACATCAATGTCAATAAGTTTTATTGTTAATATCCAAAGATTTTCCACTTCTGTTCTCAAGTTATCTCTAATCAGATATGTTAGAGCCTATTTAAATTGAAGGAAGAACACATATAGTAATTTTTGTGTGGTATTGTAAATTTGACTTATTTTCCTCTATATGGGTAAAAATTTCAATCCGGTATAACTTAATTCGCCGTGAGAAAATATTACATTTTTAAACGTCGTATCTATATATTGTTGATAAACGTTAAAAAAATCATTCAATTCGGTTTACTCGTTTCCGAGATATGTCAGCTCAAAAACTAGTTGTCTAAATAATAGTGTTTTACCCGAACGGTTCTAACTTCGCGAAAAATTAATCAATCGAGCCCAAATTTGTAGCAATGATGCACATATAATAGGTTGACAAACAGTCAAAATTTGAGATTTTTTTATGCACTCTATGAAAAGTTACAGCATGTTTAATTTTTTTGTGGGAGAAAAAAAGTTGCCTATCCCAAACATTTTGGCCATCCCCTGTATGTGAGATCAAAACAATTAGAATCATTTTTTTCTCACATATATGCGGGATTTGGTTTACTTTGATTTTAAATATAAGGTTTGGTAATTTAACAAGACTTTTTTCAAACATAATTTTGTCCACCTATCCATAAGAAATTAGCCCACAGTGCATCGGAACCATGCGCCCATCCGCCGCCGCCGTTGGACGCCGGGGTGTGGATCTGCTGCATCCTGTTTTTCATTATCATTTTTATCAGTCACATCCTGTGGCTCCGCGGCAGCGTACCTAGAACCAAAACGTTCATATTGACAAGCATCGCGCAAGCGGTCGACGGCGACGGGCGAGTGAATGTTGAATTTGTGATGAACGATGACGACCGACGCGATGGTCTGTTTTGAAGGGGGGCTAGGCGTTCACGTTAGAATGGCTCTTCCGTCCGAGGGGGCAAACTCCTCCTGATGTAAATAGTTAATAAATCTGTCATAAAAAAAGCGAGAGCCTCCCTGTGTTGTAATGGTTTCTGCTTCTGCGGGTTCTGAAAGTGTGGTCGGACGAACGAAATGAAAGTGGTGG
>NC_085138.1:410077359-410122359 GCF_035046485.1 Aedes albopictus
ACATTCACTTCACCTATACCTGCGGGACACTTAGTGCTAATTGCCTAATTTATGTAATAATCTGTTTTCGGGAAAAATTAAAAAAAAACTTGTAATTAAATATTGAGCTTAACCTATCTAAACTACTATCACATTCATGTTTATAGCACTTCAATGAGAGGGTTTGAAGAATTCGCGCATGAGATACTAAAGTTGACTGCTACTCTTTCGATGAAATTCTGTAGCATTTCCACCTCGGCGATATCGTGTACTTCCAGCGTCGGAAAGTGTTGGGGTAATCCTAGGATCAATTTTAATAGTTTATTTTGCTTAACCTGTAAGCGTTTCAGGTGTGATCTGGCGCAGTTTTGCCACACTGGAGATCCGTATGTTAGCACTGGTCGGAAAATACATTTGAACAGAAGTAACTTATTGGTGAGTTGTAGAGCAGACCTTCGATTAATGAGCGGATATAATGCCCTGGTTAGCCTATTCACCTTAGCTATGCTTTCATTTACCTATATGTTTGTCAAATAACAATTTTTGGTCTAGGATTAGTCCAAGATATTTTCCCTCCGTCGTCCACTTAACGGGAATCCCATTAATTTTTAACATTGACGACGGGAAATGGTGAACATCTCTCCTCTTTGTAAAAAAGACAATTTGGGTTTTCAATGGTTTTATCTTGATCCTCCACCGGTGTTGATATTCCTCCAGTTTGTTCTGGGCATGCTGGTGCTTGGTAGTCACTATCTTGGCATCGCCGTGGGTAGTGTGGAAACTCGTATCACCAGCAAAAAAGCCATACACGACATAGTCTACCATATTTCGACGTCGCTGGTGAACACGTTGTATAATGTGGGGCTCAGGACGGAACCCTGGGGAAGGCTGAAAGGGATGCTATGGCAGACGGAGAGAGTCCCGTTCACAGTTACTTGGAACTGTCTTTGTGTCAAAAAAGACTGCACAAGTTTCACCATATAAATTGGACAACGGGATACATGAAGCTTATGAACAACAGCATCATGCCAAACTGTATCATATGCTTTCTCCACATCTAATAATACCATTCCCGTCGATTTTTTCGCTTCGAATCCGGCCTTTATCATTTTGGTCACACGCACTAATTGGTGACACGTCGAGTGACCTGCCTTAAACCCGAATTGTTCATTTGGAACTACTTGAGCAAGTTCTAGGTGGTTGTTCAAGCGTTTAAGGACAATCCTTTCCAAAAGTTACTATGTATTGTTATATTCTTATTCGGCTTTGGAATTGGAACTACGGTTGCGGTTTTCCAAATATCTGAAAAGTACCCATACTTCAGACATGCGTTGAATATTTTGCAGAGAAACACTAATCCTTTGCGTGGCAAATGCTTTAGTTGCAGGTTCCGTATTCCATCTTGGCCGGGTGCTTTCCGACATTCCATCTGTTTGATAATTGTTCTTATTTCACCAGGCTTACAGAATGTTGAAGGATCCTCGTTGACGTTATCCATTGGTTGACGTTATCCAGGTTGCTGAAACACATACCAACTAAGTAGGAAAACCGCTATTATTGACTTGTCTCAATAGCGTATCTGCTTCGAGATTCCACAAAAGCGGTGAAAAGACTCCGCCTTAGGGGCATCCACAAACACTGTATTTCCCGAGCGCTGCTAGACGCAATGTCGAGAAGAGATATCGTTTGGTGAATCCAATTGGAAATCATTGGTGATGTACCATGATTCCGTGCGGCTTTCAATATCGAAGGGCCCTCGATACACCCAAGCAGGATTGCTTTTGAGTGAATGCTTTCTCGATATCGTAAACAACTTTGTGTGAAAGAGTCACAGTGGACTTACCAGATTGGTAGGCATGCTGGTTCTCATGAAGAGACACGTTGGCCAGATGAACATCACGGATGTGATGATCCACAATGCGTTCTAAGCATTTCAGAAGAATAGAGGTCAAACTGATAGGTCTGAAACTCTTTGCTTCTTCATACGACGCTCGACCCGTTTTCAGAATAAACTTTACAGTAACATCCCGCCAGGATATAGGAATATAGCGTGTAGTAATACTGCAAACAATGTTTTTCAAAACATGTTTGAAATAATCAAACCCCTTCTGAAGCAAAATAAGATATCTCATCTACTCCAAGAGATTTGAAAGGAGCAAAGCTATTTAGTGCCCACTCAATCGATTCTATAGTTACAATACTCCGAGCCGAAGCCATGGAATCATAACTTCAAGAAAAGACATAAGGTTCATTCGGAGATGTAATATCCATGCATCCGGGGAAGTGTGTATTCAATATAAAATATAAATATAAACACTCCAAAATTTCATCATCAGAGGAAATGAAAGCGTCATTTGGCAAACAAAGTTCGTTCACTCAGAAATCCTCAGATTTCGCAAGGATTTTGTTCAACCGATTGACTTCACTCAAACGGGAAACTTTGGTGAAAAATGTTTCCAGCCGAATCGTTCAGCAGACCAAAGAGCTTCCTGGTAGGCCTTGCGAGCCGACCGAACGTCTGTTCTAACTTTTTCTACATTATTTCCTGAACTTCACTCGATCATAGTTCCAACAAGGGGTTCCTCTTGTGGTTTTCACAGACAGCAGAGGTCAAGCTTCTTTGAAAGTTTTCATGATGAAGGCCGTTGTAGTATCAACGGTATCATTACAATCATCCATGTATCCATGAAAGCTGACCGCAACCAAATCAGTAAAGAGATACCAGTTGGTTGACCGGAGATTTCTGAAACGAAAAGTTTGCGAAGTATCAGTCAAGTGTTCCAAAAAGATGTTGCGATAGTTAGATAAAGATTCTTCATCTGATACATGCCAATTGGTCAGCTCGTGACTATTTCTACCAGAACAAAGCGTTATTTCTAATACTTCCTTTCTAGCAGTTACCATGGGCAGTTACCTATGTTATTTATTGCAAGATCTGTCTTATTTAAGTATTACTTCAAGCTGAAGCCGCTCGAGTTAATGTCTGAGCTGCCTCAGATGATATGGTGAGCATTAGCATCGTTGCCAACGATGAGCTGAAACACTTTTGAAGAGAAATATGTTATGACTAGGGGATGGATGATTCATCATGCAGTAAATAAACCAAACAATAGACGTTTTTTCTGATGAGGTTTCCAACAGATACGTCAATTGTAAAAGGACATACATCTCTGGCAGTTATTTCAGAGATCAGTGTTTTAAACCCCTACCCTCGTCCCCTAATGTCCACGTAGACAGACAAAAAACTATTTATAAAAAAAAAACATTTAGATACCCTAAATAACACAGCGCAACATTGTTTTTGTGTCAAGAGCAAACTTAGGCCACTGAATCCGAATCCGGGCTCAGATTTGCTCCAGTACGTCACAATTTTGAGCTATACCTCAATTCATAGGGCAAAATATGCGATTTTGGACTTTTTTGACTAGATTGTGCTACTTTTCCCCGAATGTCGGTTCCCCGAATGTCGTTTCCCCGAATGCCAGTTCCCCGAATGACCCGTTTTCCCGAAAAGACTATAACATTACATCCTTATTCGAAATGATCACTTGCCACAACATGTTCATGGTCCTGGGAACTAGGTTGTTCAAAAAGTTAACCGATCATAATTTAATAAGTCGTTAGAGTCAATTTGGTTCTAGAAAGAACGAGCAGCAATGGAAAGAAGGAGTCATATTACCCTTCTTCATTCAGCAGTGTTTCAGCAGATCTGAGGAGCAATAGAACTTGAAAGAACCGCCTATAAAATAAAGAAGGTTGTGATTCGGGGAAAAGGGTCATTCGGGGAAAAGTGCCATTCGGGGAAACGGCATTCGGGGAATCGGCGTTCGGGGAAACGACATTCGGGGAACCGGAATTCGGGGAAAAGTAGCACAACCCATGGAAATATATATTTTAAGTAATCAAAGGATAAATTGGTCAATTAACATCTAAATTAACGACTCATGCAAAATATTTCATTTTCTTATTTGATTGATTTAAGTATTTTATGTGTTAAGTTGCATGCAACTTTTGGAGGGTGACTTGTATGGGAAATATCGTACTTAACATAAATCGCTCAAAACCATCAAATTCGATTTGGTAAAACGAAATATCCTTTGTTTGGTTAAGGACAGACTTGTTAGAATCCCAATATGGCCGCCACAATGGCCGACTTTGGCACCTACTCATGATTTTGAGGGCACAAAGCTCTTCGTTAACAAAACCAGCGCACTTCTTATTTTAAGCTTATTACAAGTGAGCAAGAACAGAATAATAAAATGCTTTGTTGTTTGAAGCTTGCTTCTTGAGATTTGTGCGTCTGAAGTTTTGATGCAATGTTGAACCGGGATTTCAAGACCCTGGGCTTGGATTATATGTTCCAGTAAGCTTTGATTTCAGGCATGTGGTCGATGTGCTTTGCAGTAATGATTGGAATATCTGAATGTATAATCAATGGCAAATAATTCTGTAAAAATCAGATCTTCAAGTCATCTGATATAGTATATAGTTATACTGATCATGATGCTGCATAGTATATCGAACATTTGTCGAAGTCATTTATGTGTCGGGAAAATATAATTCCAAGTTGGTGAGAATATTACAAACTGAGGGAGGGTAATAGGCCCAGTCAGACCCCTGAATGGGCAATGTGGGTTAGTGTATGGGAATGCCATTGAAGGTTTGTAATATTCTCCGAGGCTTTCGAAATCCAACAGGGCGCGTCCCCGGGTTGCGGATAGGGGGAAAAGGGAGATTTTTCGCATTTGTACTGTAATCAGCCAATGTGATATTATCTCCTATGGTGTTGTAGTGCGAATGAATGATCTCATTCTATGGGAATTCGAACCTTGTAATGTATTCTTTATGAACTTCAATTTGACAAGGTTTTGAAGACAAACATGAGATGAGAGAATTGCCTAATAGGAAAGTCACATCAGCAAAGCTTTTACATATGCAAATGCTATCCATGGGGTCATGTCTAGCATTTAATATGTATGGCAATGACTGGTTCTTACCTACACTGAGGCAAAACAACTTAGGAAGAGCATAAGATCCCCTTAAGATTTGGTGACACTACGATTATTGTTGAAAGCCATAAATTTCACTTATGATTAAGAGGGAGAAAATTTTATATCGAGTCACTTACCAAAATCATAAGTTTTGCTGAGAAATATCATTGAATCAAAACTATAACTATCGTATGTTTGCTCTTATTGAAATCAAAAATTGAAACTTATAGAAATCAATATTAGTAATTATGATTGTCATGTCGTAGGCAAAATGATTTTGTATTCATATATTGTTGATTTTTTGATGAAATAATTATGCTCCAACTCATGTCATGTTCTTTGAATTACCGCGTAAGTGAAATGATCGACTTCTCTTCATCGACCACATGGAACAAAATGACAAGAATCGTATTCGACTGTACTTTCATTTAATAATGCAAGTTTGCATGGTTTGTTTTTACCACATAATGCAATCAAACTTGCTTCTTGTCACTTACGAAAAACACTAGGATCAATTAAGAGGAATCGATCATTTTACTTACGTATAATTCCATCGTTGTTGTTGATTTGGGAGAATTCATGGGCACTTAAATAAAATCAATTGTAGTGTCCGATAGCTCCGAAAACTGATCTGTGAGTAATGCTTGTTTGTCTAAGACGCAGCATGCTGGAATCCATACCCACAACGTAAAGATTTTCATAGATTTAAATTATGGCTTTTTCACAACCATGTCGCTTATGTCAATCTTAAGTTGTAGATATGGAACGCGTTCGCGACAACTACAAAATCAATAAGCGAGTAATGAAACAGAAAAATCGTCCGTTCATAAGTTGCGACTTATTAAATTCCTAAGTGTTCTGGCAGCACTGCACGAGCGCCGGTTACCACACAGCATGATTTGGACGATGAGGCAGCGTGCGTAAGTGTCGGTTGACAGGTGTCAGAATGACAGTAGCGATGACAAGAGAAGGAGAGAGAGACGGATAGCCGTCAAATGTATGCGATGTAAATAAAAACAAGAAAGGAAGAAATTGAATTAGTTTGATACCATTTGCAATTGTGGATAATCGGTAGAAAATAGAGGAATAGTTCGAAAGTTTGTTCGGCGATTAGAAAAGAAGTTAGATTTTTGGTTGGAGTAGAAATAGTTCCGCGAGTGACTAGTGAGCATATTGTCAGATTTGGTCAGACGATCACAAGCGAAATTAGTAAGTAGAAGTAGAGTAGAAGTTTATTTACAATTAGAGCGGAAGGTGACAAACATATAATCCGTAGTATTTCCGAGCCGTGGACGAAAATTGAGTGGTTGAGGAGCTTGAGGCCCGACGGGACGAGACAGGTTGGACAGCAAGCGGACTTGAGAAACCAGGTAAATGAGTTGAAATAGTTAGAGAAATGGAGGTAAACAAATGTTGACAACAGATACAGAATACGCACGACGAGGACGAGACTTCCAGCACAGTGGTCCAAAACCGAATTTCTATAGGACAAAATTCGTAAGTTTATTTTATATAACTAATTGATGTGGACTCAAACACAAATGTATTGATTCATTAGGTTGTTGCGTTGTCTGTAAAGGAAGGTAGAAGGAAAGCCAGTGAAGGAGAAAGACAAACTAAAATTGTAAGTGTGCTCATTAGAAATAAGAAAAATGCTTAATTGTATGACTATTGACGATACATTAAATTCATTACTTACAGTTTGATCTGCCACAATAAAAGGCCGATTCACAAAAATTGTTTGCGCCGAATTTGATCCGAACAAAATCAAAAATTTTAAATCGGATTCTTCGGAATGGCTTCCTCACCCTCCAAGACCGAGCAATGTTTGTTCTGCTCGATGTCGGAGTCGATGTATGAGGACGTAAACTGGGTCCAATGTGGGAAGTGTCAACACTGGGCACATTTTTCTTGCGCTGGTGTTGATCAAGGGGTTGTCAACAGTGATTGGCGGTGCCCACAGTGTCTCCCAAGTAGTGCGCAGCAGCTGAAAGTTCCGGATGCAGCGGCCAAGAAGCGGAGCAAGAAGTCCGGCCAAAGAAGCGATGGAGGGTCCGACCTGGGAGCTGGCTCTGACGTGGATCCGATTGAGAAGCAGTTGGAAGAGGAGCAACTCGCCAAGGAGAAGGCCTTTGCAAAGCAGATGGCGGCGCGGAAGAAGCTACTTGCTCGGCAGAAGGCATGGAAGGAAGAGCAGCAGAGGCAAGAACAGGAGATGCGTGAGCTGGAACTCCAGGTTCAACGCGAAATGGAGGAGCAGCAGTTGGAGCACGAACAGAAGTTGCTGGACGCCCAACTGGCAGCAGAGCAAGAGTTCGTGAAGAAGCGCGAAGCGATTCGAAGGCAGTTTACGAGCAGCGTCAACCGAGTCAACGCGCTGAAAGACCAAGAAAGCGCTGTTGGCGAAGCTTCGGAGGACCATCCGAAGAAGAGAGTGAAGGAGTGGCTGAAGGATCAGTCAGTGGCAGTCGACAAGCCGTCGACCGCGGATTTTCGGGGAGCGTACCCGAAAAGAGACGAACCATTTGGAACGGGATGCTCGAAGCAAGTTGGCAAGCCAAAGCCAATGTCGAAAGTGCCGGTGATCACGGAATTTGAAGATGGCTCAAGTGAGGACAGCGACAGTGATGGCGACAGCAGCAGCGACGAGTCGTTCAAAGACGTTCGTGCGGAGAGCAGCCGACGAGGCAGTCTGCGAAGGAGCAGAGTTGCTGACGGGCCGGGGCCAAGAGTTGGCCGAATCTACGGAGAGCAGCTAGACGATCGAGCGGAAAGCAGCCGGCATAGCAGTCTGCGGAGAAGCAGAGGTGCTGAAGGGCCAGGGCCAAGCGTTGGTCGGATCTCCAGGGAGCAACTAGCTGCTCGAAAAGCAGTGTCGCAACACCTTCCAAAGTTTCGGGGAGAAGCAGAAGTCTGGCCGCTGTTCATTAGCAGCTTCGAATACACGACGGCGGCGTGCGGATTTTCGAATCTGGAGAACCTGAAGCGGCTACAGGACTGCTTGCAAGGCGACGCACTGGAGGCTGTGAGAAGCAGGCTGGTTCTACCAGACTCAGTTCCGGACGTGATTGCAGATTTACGGAACTTGTTCGGCAAGCCGGAGAAGCTGCTGAAGACGCTGCTGACGAAGGTGAGGAACGCTCCAGCGCCGAGAGCCGATCGGCTGGAAACCTTCATAAGTTTCGGCATCACCGTAAAGCAATTGTGCGATCATCTCGAGGCGGCACAGCTCAACGACCACCTCAACAACCCGATGCTAGTGCAGGAGCTGGTCGACAAATTGCCGCCGAGCTACAAGCTGGATTGGGTTCGGTATAAGCGCGGCAGAGTGGACAGTCCGCTGAGGATGTTCACTCGATTCACAACCAACATCGTTTCCGACGTCTCCGAGGTGACGGAGTTCTCAACGCTGTCAGTGAATGAGCGAGCGCGGCCTGGGAGAGAGAATCCGAGGAGAAAGGAGTTTGTACATGTGCACGAATCCGAGCGGAAGCAGAGCGAAGGTTCTCGCAGCGAGATGGCCAGCCGGCCATGTTGGATATGCAAGCGAACGGATCATCTCATCCGTAACTGCAATGAGTTCAGACGAATGAACGTCGTGGAGCGGCTACGTGAAGTCGAGAGGCAGAAACTTTGTGGAATCTGCCTGAACAAGCACAGTGGAGGTCGGTGTTCGTCGAAGATCCGGTGTATGATGGAAAATTGCCGGGGCGGTCATCATCCTCTGCTGCACCGAGTGGAAGAATCAGTGCAGCTGCAAAAAGCGAAGTCGGACTGCACGGTTATTTTCCGAATGATGTCAGTGACGCTCTACGTCGGCAAGCGACAGTACGATACCGTCGCGTTTCTGGACGAAGGTTCGTCGGCGACGCTGGTGGATGATGCAGTGGCAAAACGGCTGAAGGCAGGAGGAACACTCGAGCCGCTGATAGTCACGTGGACCGGCAATATCAACCGGTTTGAGAACGAGTCTCGGACCGTAGAGATTTCCATGTCGGCGAAGGGCTCGAAGGAAAAGTATCCGCTGTTCAATACGCGAACGGTATCAGAGTTGCAGCTGCCCAAACAGAACATTCGGTACGCAGAGGTGGTCAAGCGATACTCACATCTCGCGGGAGTGCCGGCAAAGGACTTTCCCTCAGGTGTGCCTACGATCCTCATCGGACTGGATAATCTGCATCTGTTCGCGCCGCTGGAGTCACGGGTTGGAAAGCCGAATGAGCCGATCGCCGTTCGGTCGAAGATGGGCTGGACGATTTACGGTTCCGAAAAGCGGAGACCGATGGTGCAGACGTACCTGAACCTTCACTCCGTCGCACCAGTGAGCAATCAGGAGCTCCATGACATGATGCGGGAGCAATACGTGTTGGAAGAAGCGCTGAATACATCGTTCGCCGTACCAGAGCCATCGGAAGAGAAGCGGGCTCGACAGATATTCGAGTCGACGACGAAGCGAGTGGGCAATCGTTTTGAAACGGGTCTTCTGTGGCGAAGCGACGAAAGGCGATTTCCCGACAGTTACCCTATGGCCGACCGAAGGATGAAGGCACTTGATCGAAAGTTGGAGCGAAGCCCAGCGCTGAAGGAGAACGTGTGTCGGCAGATAGAGGAATACCAGTCGAAGGGATACGCTCACAAAGCAACTGAGGTGGAGCTGGCGGAAACACCACAGGGAACTGCGTGGTATCTGCCGCTGAACGTCGTGGTGAACCCTAGAAAACCGGGCAAAGTCCGCTTGGTTTGGGACGCTGCTGCGTCGGTGAACGGGATCTCCTTGAATTCCGAGCTGCTTAAAGGTCCGGATATGTTGGTTCCGCTGCCACGAGTGATCTGCCATTTCCGAGAACGTCCGATCGCCTTCGGTGGTGACATCCAGGAAATGTACCACCAAATTCGCATCAGATCGGAGGACAAGCAGGCGCAGCGGTTTCTCTTCAGGGCGAACAGTGACGAAGCTCCGCAGGTATACGTTATGGACGTAGCGACTTTCGGCTCAACGTGTTCACCCAGTTCAGCACAGTACGTGAAGAATCTGAACGCCGAGCAGTATTCGGAACAGTATCCGGAAGCGGCCGTAGCGATAGTCAAGCGTCACTACGTCGACGACTATTACGATAGCGTGGACACTGTGGAAGAAGCGATCCAGAGAGCTAGTGAGGTGAAATACGTTCACTCCCGCGGTGGCTTTCACATCAGGAACTGGGTTTCGAATTCAGAGGCGGTCCTGGAGGAACTCGGGGAGCGAAGCAGGGAAACAGCAGTTCATTTTAGCCTGGACAAGAGCACGGAGTACGAACGGGTGCTGGGAATCGTATGGGATACGGTCGAAGACACTTTCTGCTTTGCCACCGCGTCGAAACCAGAGTATTCAACCGTCCTTCGAGGAGGAGTACGCCCGACCAAACGAATCGTGCTCAGTATCGTGATGGCGCAGTTCGACCCTATGGGATTCCTGGCGCCAGTAACAATACTAGGAAAGATGCTGATCCAAGATCTTTGGCGGACAGGCTGTCAGTGGGACGACGTGGTCGACGATGCGGCGTTCAACAAATGGAAACGGTGGACGAACATTCTGGCCGAAGTTCGAGCATTCAAGCTTCCACGGAGCTACTTTGGCAGTGCACGGTCGGAAGAGATCCAGGACGTGCAGCTGCATATATTTGCGGATGCGAGCGAGACAGCGTACGGATGCGTGGCGTATTTCCGAGCCATGGTACGAGGAGAAGTGATGTGCGCGCTAGTGACCAGTCGTGCAAAGGTGGCGCCGTTGAAGCAGGTGTCGATTCCGCGACTGGAACTTCTGGCAGCGGTGCTTGCTGCACGGATGTCGCAAACGGTGCGTGAAAACCACAATTTCGTCATCACCAAGGTGGCGTTCTGGGTGGATGCAGAGCTCGTGCTTTCCTGGATTCGATCTGATCAGCGTCGGTATAAGCAGTTCGTCGGTTTCCGCATCGGAGAGATCCTGAGCCTGACGAGACTGGCAGACTGGCGATGGGTGCCCACGAAGCTGAATGTAGCTGATCAGCTGACAAAGTGGGGTAAGGATCCGGATACAAAGCCAAGCAGCGCTTGGGTGAGAGGACAGCAGTTTCTGTACGAGAGCGAGGAAGATTGGCCGAGGAAGAATATGCCACCGGCGAACACGACGGAGGAGTTACGGGTGCATCTACTGCTGCATGATGTGAAGGTTCCTGCGGTGCTTGTGGACGCAAACCGATTCTCGAAGTGGACGATCCTGGTACGGACGATCGCGTGCGTGTTCCGGTTCGTGTCGAACTGCAGACGAAAGAAGGAAAGGCTGCCGACTGAAACGCTGCGAGCAACGAGTGGCCAGCTGAAGGTGCGGATGGCATCCACAGGAGCATCAGTTCGCATACCATTGAAACAAGAGGAGTATGAGAAGGCGGAGCGGTGTCTTTTAAAAGTAGCGCAGTCGGAGAGCTTCATCGACGAGCTGAAAGTGCTGTTGAAGAACAAAGACCGATCGGTGGACCGATGGATGGCGATCGAGAGGTCCAGTCCGCTGTACAAGCTGACTCCGATGATCGATGAGGATGGATTAATTCGGATCGAAGGCCGAACCGAGAGGGCGGAATTTCTACCGTTCGACCTACGATTTCCGGTGATTCTACCGGACAACCATCGGATTACGCAGCTGATCGTTCAGCATTACCACGAGCGGAGTGGCCATGGATACCGTCAGGCGGTGAAGAACGAATTGCGGCAGCTGTTCTACATTCTCCACGTCGATGCTGTAGTCCGGAAAGTGGCAGCTTCCTGTGTATGGTGCAAGGTACATCGATGTCGTCCGGAAACTCCAAGAATGGCGGCACTGCCAGTGCAGCGACTAACGCCGAATCTACGGCCGTTCAGCTACGTCGGAGTCGATTACCTGGGGCCGTTCGACGTGACCATAGGGCGCAGAACGGAGAAGAGGTGGATCGCACTGTTCACCTGCATGGTAACACGCGCAGTGCATTTGGAGGTGGCGTTTGGACTAACGACGCAGTCTTGTTTGATGGCGATACACCGGTTCATCGGCCGCCGTGGCTGGCCGGTCGAGTTTTTCTCAACGGGACGAATCTCAGAGGAGCCAGCAAGGAAGTGGTGGAGTCTGTGCAGGGCATCAGCGATGACTGTGCAGACCAACTGACGAACGCGAGGACGAAGTGGACGTTCAACCCCCCGGCCGCACCGCACATGGGTGGCGTTTGGGAGCGGTTGGTACGTTCTGTGAAGGAAGCGCTTACAGCGCTCGATGACGGAAGAAGGCTAACGGACGAGATTCTGCAGACGGCGATCGTTGAGGCGGAGGACATCATCAACTCCCGTCCGTTGACATACTTGTCGCAGGAGTCCGTAGAAGCAGAAGCACTCACTCCGAACCATTTTCTGAGAGGTGCATCTCCGAACCAACCGTGCGTGACACGGCCATCTCCCCAACCGGCGGAGGCCCTTCGGGACGCGTTCACAGCAGTTAGCCAGCGTAATTTGGGAACGATGGATCAAGGAGTACGTGCCATCGTTGAACCAGAGGACAAAGTGGTTCGGCGAATCGAGGCCATTGCGAGTTGGAGAGGTAGTGTACGTGGTCGAGGGTGCTAACCGGAAGTGCTGGGTCCGTGGAGTAGTTGAAGAGGTCATCGCGTCCGGCGACGGAAGAATCCGTCAAGCGTGGGTGCGTACCAGCACTGGAAGGTACAAGCGAGCAACAGTGAAGCTGGCCAGGATGGAGATAGACTGTGGTAACCCTGAGCCGGATGAGGCCTCCGGGACAGAGTTACGGGCCGGGGAATGTTCTGGCAGCACTGCACGAGCGCCGGTTACCACACAGCATGATTTGGACGATGAGGCAGCGTGCGTAAGTGTCGGTTGACAGGTGTCAGAATGACAGTAGCGATGACAAGAGAAGGAGAGAGAGACGGATAGCCGTCAAATGTATGCGATGTAAATAAAAACAAGAAAGGAAGAAATTGAATTAGTTTGATACCATTTGCAATTGTGGATAATCGGTAGAAAATAGAGGAATAGTTCGAAAGTTTGTTCGGCGATTAGAAAAGAAGTTAGATTTTTGGTTGGAGTAGAAATAGTTCCGCGAGTGACTAGTGAGCATATTGTCAGATTTGGTCAGACGATCACAAGCGAAATTAGTAAGTAGAAGTAGAGTAGAAGTTTATTTACAATTAGAGCGGAAGGTGACAAACATATAATCCGTAGTATTTCCGAGCCGTGGACGAAAATTGAGTGGTTGAGGAGCTTGAGGCCCGACGGGACGAGACAGGTTGGACAGCAAGCGGACTTGAGAAACCAGGTAAATGAGTTGAAATAGTTAGAGAAATGGAGGTAAACAAATGTTGACAACAGATACAGAATACGCACGACGAGGACGAGACTTCCAGCACAGTGGTCCAAAACCGAATTTCTATAGGACAAAATTCGTAAGTTTATTTTATATAACTAATTGATGTGGACTCAAACACAAATGTATTGATTCATTAGGTTGTTGCGTTGTCTGTAAAGGAAGGTAGAAGGAAAGCCAGTGAAGGAGAAAGACAAACTAAAATTGTAAGTGTGCTCATTAGAAATAAGAAAAATGCTTAATTGTATGACTATTGACGATACATTAAATTCATTACTTACAGTTTGATCTGCCACAATAAAAGGCCGATTCACAAAAATTGTTTGCGCCGAATTTGATCCGAACACTAAGTATTTTTGCCTCAGTGTAGTAGGGGTACTACAAGACCACGCGAACAATTCGATTAAAGGCTTGATTGGGGATAATATATTTTCCAGAACTGAAGGAACATTTTTTCCGGGTGACTGGCGATTCGGAGAGGGTAGAAGTTTCCGTTTGTTATAATTGACAAAATAAACAATCGGGCGCTTTTTCTTTCTTTGACTTAACATTTAACATTTATTTATTTGTCAACAGGTAAAAATACAGACCCAAATGACACAGCTATTCTAACATAACTTAATTAACTAACATAAAATTTGCTTAAATCTATGCTTAATCACTACACGAGAAACATTGAAATCAAAAACAGCAAAACAACTATTAAAAACACGGCACATACTCTGCATCGGCTCATTTATAATGTAATTGGCTCTGGCATGGCGAATGGATAGAAAAGAATAGGAACGAAGAGACCGACTTGGAATGTGGATTCCAATCTGACCAAGCAACGAAGAGCAGTCGATCTGATTTTGAAGAAGGTCGGATATGAAGCAAGCTTTAGCAACGTTCCTTCTATCATGCAGGAGCTCCAAGTTTATGAGTTTGCAACGACTTGGATAACTTGGCAGACTCAAGGGGTTTTGCCAAGCGAGAAAACGCAAAGCAAAGCGAATAAACTTTCGTTGCACCGCCTCGATACGCTGTATTTCGTTTTGATAAAACGGAGCCCAAACTACAGAGCAATACTCGAGCAACGGTCTAACAAGTGCGCAATACAACGACTTTAGGCAATAAACATCTTTGAAGTTTTTAGCAAAACGGAATATAAAACCTAATTGTGAAGACGCCTTGGAAACCATATAGGCGACATGGTCCTTGAAAGTCAACTGAGAATCCATCAAGACACCCAGATCTTTGACGGTAGACTCTCGTTTTAGATGAGTGTGATTTAGACAATAATCGTAATGAATTAGAGATTTTTTCCGACCAAATGAAATTATCGAGCATTTGGACCCATTTAGGACCATGCGATTGACATGGCACCAGTTAGCGAATGTTGCGAGTTGCCGCTGCAAGAAATCTGCATCATGTTGGCCCTTGATAATGTGGTACAGTTTTAGGTCATCCGCGTATGACAGTTTGAAGCAGTCTAGTACATAATTCACGTCGTTCATGTACAAAAGGAATAAAAAGGGTCCAAGGTGGCTGCCTTGAGGGACACCTGAGGTAACTGCAAACGGAGATGAAGCGTGATTTCCAATTTTGACAGACATTGTGCGACCAGTGAGGTATGAGTGTAACCAAGACAGCAAACTATTACCGATACCCAACTTACGGAATTTGGCGAGAGCGACATCGTGGTTCATCTTATCGAATGCTGCTGAGAGATCTGTGTAAATTGCATCTACTTGGTGACCTTTCTCCATTTCGCGTATAATGAAAGAAGTAAACGTTGTCAAATTAGTGGTTGTTGATCGCTTAGACATAAATCCGTGCTGTTCTGGAGCTATGTAAGAGCCGCAGGTCTGAACCAGATGCTCAAGAACAATGCTTTCAAACAGCTTGGAGGTAGCACTCAGGGCAGCGATTCCTCGGTAGTTAGAAACTGTTCGTCTGCATCCTTTTTTATGAACCGGAAACACAAAAGAATCCTTCCAGCAACAGGGAAATACGCCGGTAGTCAAGGAAAGATTGAATACAGTTGAAAGCGGTATGGCCAACGAATTCGCACACTGTTTGAGTACCAGTGACGGTATGCAGTCAGGACCATATCCACTTGAAGATTTCAAATCCTTAAGCCCTGAAACAACCATATCAGGGCTTACAATAAGTCCCAGTCCAGTGTAGGAAACGAGAGGTACATGTTGAGTAGCAGAAGCAATGTCCGAATCATCCAAAGCTTCGTCGGTAAAAACACTGCTGAATTGTGACCGAAACATTTCAGCGATTTCTGTTGTTGAATTGGCCTCAAGTTCACCATTCGTCATGGACGTTGGTAAACCGGTTTGCTTGCGCTGGTCATTAACGTAATGCCAGAAACTCTTGGGATCGGATCTAAGGCGACTTTGAATTTGAACAAGGTGGGAAAGATACAGCTGCTTGTTAAGTCTTGAATATTGCTCGTTGATGGTCGAATAAGCGATCCTTGTTGCGTCTGTGTGGTACCTGCTATGCCTCCTAAGCGCTGCCCTTTTTGCTCTCTTCAAATGACGAAGGTGAGAGCTCGACCAAGGAGGTTTCACAGGCTGTCGGTAAAGTTTTACTGGTACGAATTGATCAATGGCGTAAAGCAGGATGTTTGAAATAGTAGATGCGGCATCATTTGCATCCTTGTCGCGAAGAGCATCGGTCCAGTCTACGTTATATAGGAAGTCGTTCATGCCCTCATAGTTAGCTCTACCGAAGTCGTATGAAATGGTATCAGGTGTCTCGATGAATTGTGGAAGAGGCGCAATATTCAAGGTTGTAAGCAAGGGTGGATGATGCCTACAGTCTTTCACTAACGGTGATGGGGCACGATGAGTGGAACAGCTCCAGCACAAATCTTCACTGACAAAGCAAAGATCAAGTATGCGATTGTTGTCGTTTTGAACTGCGTTGAGCTGCCTTAGCCCGGCAGTGCAATATGCGTCCAAAAGAGACAGTGACACCGAGGATATCGCAGAGTGTGAGTTGTCAGGAAAGTAAGTCCCGTTGGAATCGGGAATCCACGTAATTTCGCGAAGGTTAAAATCACCCACGATTACAATATTATCGTTAGCACCCATTTGAGCTGTAACCCATTCAAGTGACAGAATATGCTTTTCGATTACAGAGCTGTCATTGACAAGATCTGGAGGGAAGTAAACTACACAGAGATAGATGGTGGTATCGCGCGTATCAATTGCCACCCAAAGTTGCTCAACTGACTGATTCTCTGGAGGACAAAGCAAACGTGATTTATAACACGACCGTACAGCTAGAAGAACACCGCCCCCAGAACTTTTCTTGCTATTTGAAGATGAGCGATCCTGCCGGTAAACGGTGAAGGTGGTGTCGAACAATTGATTGGACGTGGTATTATCGTTAAGCCAAGTTTCGGTGAAAGCATATACATCATAGCAAGCGTCGCTGCAAGCCAACTTGTAGTCAGCTAGAGAGCTATTCATCCCACCTAAATTCTGATAATATACTAGCGCATGTGGAGAATTGGTATTGCTGATCATCTTTGCGGGAGTCGATCCATCAATTGAGTGCGCATTAAATTGAAGTTGGTCAAAACTACTAGAACTACTAGAAGATGCAGCGCTCGGTTGGGCATTAGGACAAACTGGACTAGAACTATTCGAGCCAGCCGCCGCTAGTTGCTACTTACGTCTTAGCGTGAATGGTACAATGCTAACAAAATCTGGCCAGAAGGACTGATTACTAATAACATTGGTAAAGCTAGGGTTGTCGATAGTCGCTACCCTGAATGAGACAAAGGTTCTGCGTCGACTACTTGATTTTGAATCCGAAGCTAAACGATGACAAGAAAAATCAGTTAGATTCCATCCTGTTTTGTAGTGAATATAGCTTGTGATGTCATCGACGGTGGTGGTAGGGTCAAATGGTTTCACGTAAAACTGTTTTAGGGCCGGTGCCTGTGGAGGTAGCAGCACGGGAGCAGCGGTTCGCGTCGATGTTGTACCGTTTGACGAAATTGTATTGATACGAGTAACTGCTTGAGAGGCGCCGAATGAGGTGACTCCGAGTGATTCTTGTGGTATATACCAATACGGGGCGATGTATCCATTTGAAGCTTGCGCAGGAGGTCGGATTGCTGGGTGCGCATACGCCTGACGGAAGACGCCGGGCAGCTTTGCCATTCGAGGAGCGGAGTAGACGCCTTGTACCGGTTGGCCTTGTATATGGTTGGTTCCGTTGGCAGGAAGGGTGACGGTTTGAGGTTTTGCGTATCTGGATCTCGAGGAGGTGTTTATTAGAGGTGCAGTATTCATTCTTGCTTCGGAAGGACATATACTATTGTAAGCATTACCTGTGACAACGATGGAATCAGCGGGCACAGGTTGCATCTGTCGATTAGTCTGTCGCAAGAAAACTGGGTTTTGCATGTTGGGTTGCGATGTATGACAGTCGGTGCCAATTGGGATGATGCCCCGAGTAGCAGTCGCAGTGGGTGGTCTGACAAAAGTAGCATTGGTTGCAGGATGATGTGACGACTCTATGGTGGAGGGCAGCGCTGCTTGTATAGAATTATCCACAGTCGTTGAACCACAAGGGACGGTTTGCTCAACGATATTGGATGATGATGATAAATCGATTAGAGGTGCAGAATCAAGTCCTGCCACGGCAGGACATATATCATTTTTATCATTACCTGTGACAGAAAGCAGGGTGGCGGCCACAGGATATGATGAAACGATGGCTTGGTGACTCGGCATAGTAGTAGCAACATATGGAGCCATTGTTGTGTTGGTGGTAGCTGACAAAGTGGAAGAGACATCAATCGACGGCGCAGTATCCTGTCCTGCTTCGGTAGGACTTGCGTGGTATTTTGTGGATTATTGTTTTTTGGTTTTGGAAGGTATGCGATTCACTATTGAGCCTTAAAATTATTTTGCATCTGAATAGCATTGATATTGTCAAGTCTGTACCAACACCCTAATCCCACACCAAAATACCCTTTTCCTATCCCATGGCGTTTATGTGGTCAGCAAAGACTATTCAGCCATTACCCCTCCTTATCATCGGCTTTGCACTGACTTGCGCTCTCATTGCCCCACCAAATGCTGCAAAATGAAAATGAAAATGAAAATGAAATGTTGAACCGGGATTTCAAGACGTTTGTCCTTAAAAAATGTATTTCCATGCTTAATGGCTGGCAGTCAAAAAAAACCCAAAATCGCATATTTTGCCCTATAAATTGGGGTATAGCTCAAAATTGTGACGTGCTGGAGCAAATCTGAGCCCGGATTTGGCTTTAGCGGCCTAAAATCTGTCAGACACATAAGTTTGCTCGTGAGACAGACCAAAAGTTAATTTTTGTTACGCTGTCTAAGTAATTTACAGTTTTCAACATTTTCAGCGAAAATATTATGAATTAGTGCATGTTATCAGCATGAAGAGAATGTAAATCTTACAGACTACCATATACTGAGTAAAATTATTAACTGTTATCTCAACAAAATGTGATGTTTGTTACACGACACTGCACAGAACGTTTTCATTATCTCATCAATGAAATGGCAAAATTTCTCGTCAAAATTATGAATAAGTCTGCAAATATTGGTCGTAGCTGTTCTTTTATACAGAAGATTGATCTGGGCTATTCTAAAGCTATGTTCACTTAGAATCCGGAATCATGTCACATTTTCTAGTGGCGCCCTCAATGAACATAATCATCATTCTTTTGCAGCACTCTGATCATACACTAATCCTCTTTAAATGGTGAAAATTTCATCGATTTTCTTGCAACGAGTGAAAAGTTATTTCAGATTGAAGACAAAAGGAGAAAAAATTTTTGCACAAACACGTTGAAAATTTAGCGTGGTCAGGTACGACAGTCGCGAAAAATGTTAATATCGTCAAAACCATTATGTGTTATGAACACAGATGTTGTTAACCATGGCAGAAAGCTTGGGTTCATTGATAAATCTGCTTTGAATTTGAAGATTTGGCAAGAAGTTCGAACTCCGGGCATGGTTTTTTCGCAACGAGATGATGAGAACCAATTCATACAAGAATGACAGCCTCAAGAATCGCGTGCTGCTTTTCAAAAACGCACACAAGGGATATGTAGAGATTTTGCCTATTTTGATGAGCTGCCATGACAGCCGGAGACGT
Source organism: Aedes albopictus (assembly GCF_035046485.1). Taxonomy (NCBI): domain Eukaryota; kingdom Metazoa; phylum Arthropoda; class Insecta; order Diptera; family Culicidae; genus Aedes; species Aedes albopictus. The sequence continues at coordinate 410,096,839 of NC_085138.1, forward strand.
TCAGTGGTATCGTCACAGATGGGTAGTGTTTATCAACGAAAAAAACACTCAAATTTCGCGTTTTCTCAATTCACTGAATTGCCCCTCATTTCGCAATAAAAAAAAAGTTTGGCAATTTTTCTTCGGAATCCTAGTCAGACTAGTCAAGGCACTCAGGATACTGCATAGATGACCTGATTGTTGAACAAACGTGCGGAAGGGGTTGTTGCTAAAATTTACCACCGTTGTGCAGATTTTTAGAGAGGTCAACACTGAAATAGTGAGAAAATGTGTGAAAAATAAAAATAAATAATTTCAATGATATTTTTCCATGAAAGTACAATAAAGCCTGTATCCGCAATAATCGGGACACAGAAATACAGCTGTAACTCTGTTATAGATACATTAAAATTGCTCAATTTTGACCTAATAAAATCTTAAGATGTGTTCGTCTCACCTACAAAATTTCATGTGAATCGGTGCAGTACTTTTTGTTGTAGCAATGAAAGAGTAGAATGTGCGCCATTGAATTTTGTACAGCCCCTAGTTTTGCTTGTCAGCGCTGCAACTTTTGAATTCGTCAAAGGAAATGGCTGAAATTTTCAACACAAACCTCTCAATCTACATTTGTTGCATTGGCAAAATTTCAAAAAAATCGATGCACTACCAACTATTTTATAATCGAAACATGTATTGGGACTGAACGTGATTTTAGCCCCTCAGACAGCAATTAGTCAGCACCCTCTATTGTATCGATTGTACTATTGAAAGTACTTTACCAATAATCATCAAATTTTGCCGACATAATATACACATAATCAACTACCTTCTGTGAAAATTTCATGAAAATTGGTAGAGAAATTCAAAAGTTATGAATAGGCAAACACCGCACATGAAAAACACGAAAAATTTTCACTAACACTCACCCTTATCAACACCAGTAGCTTTCGAACCAATCGATAAAAGTTGATGAAATTTTGCAAGAAAGTGTCTATAAGTATCATAATTGCTAACGAAATTTCATAATTATCATCACAGAACTTTGAACTGTAGCGTAAAAGAACCATCTACTATGCGAATGAAAATTGGTCCTGATTGTACAAATTGCTTAAAACCACATCTGTTTGTTTTTCATCCACAGTTAAAAGTAATGCATCGATTTTTATGAAATTTGGCATAAATAATAAACATACACCAAAGAGTTCTCAGTCAATTATTTGGCCAATTTTCACCGATTCATTACAGAGCTACAGCCATATTTCTGTGTCCCGATTATTGCGGATACAGGCTTTAAATAACCTTTGTTTTGAGGGCTTCACCTTTTATGTTTGTTATTCCATCCCTAAGATATACGTGATTTTGTCATTCCGGATTCTAAATGAACATAGCTTTAAACGTAGCCACTACCCAACTAACATTTTCAGCGCTATAAGCTTCAGTCATTTGCTTTCTGTTGTGTAACCATCGAGTAAAAGCAGTCAACGCTGAATAAAAGGAAAGTTAGTCAAATATAAATCATAAGCTAATACACGACTGCAAAACAAGCACCATACAGCTACCAAACTCGGTTTTCAGAAATCCATTGCTTGTCACTGGGGCTGCCTTTACTTCACTCTACTCCAACTCCGGGAGATTTCCCGGAAGATGTGAAAACTTGAACACATCGAATAGGAGTCCCCATTAACAAAACAGCTGCTACTATACAGTACAATTCGTTATACAGGTATTCTTCGATATAACGTACCCTCGATATAGCGTACCCTCGATATAGCGAATTCGATATAACGTACATTTTGCTTCGATATAACGTACAACATTGAAAATTTTTATTTTTCCCACGTATAACCCTTAGATAAACTACGAAATCACTCAAATCAATGTTTTGTTGCAGCATTAGCCTTGTTACCCAGAATTAGCGCAATTTGGGGAAAATTTAGTGTACGTTATATCGAAGCAAAATGTACGTTATATCGAAGCACAAAAAACGAAATGACTTTTTCGTCAAAACTCAAGTTTTTCATTATGGGTTTTGTGAATTTCACCGAAATCATTATTTGGGATTAATTTCACGTCGAATACATTAATACTAGCATAAAAAATATTAAATTTTTCTCTGCTTCGATATAACGTACAAAGAGAAAACTTTTTTGTACGTTATATCGAAGAGTACCTGTACTGACAAATCCCAAACCAGCAGCGCTTTAAAGGCCGTTATGCGATTTCATTACGGCTAGAAGCTGTAATAAAGAAACTGTTGATTTACCAACACGGCTTTTCGGATATAAACATTATTGTCAAAACAAACTTTAAGCGGGATATATAGCTACTACACAAATTCTTTACAGCTATCCATGTCTGTGCTGTGAAATTATTTGGGTAGCTTTTATTGCACTTTAATTCAATGCCGGAAGATTTGCCGGAAGATGTGCAAATCGAGTAAGAGTCCCAGCCACTACAACAGCTGCTTTTATACAGTACGTTTTGTAATATTGCCAAAACACAAAACAGCAGCGCTTCGTAGCCGTTTAAAGAACACTCTTTCAGCTAGAAGCTGTGAAGAAGCATCTGTTGGCGCAACCACACAGCTTGTTCAATGTAAACATTATTGCGTTTGGCGTTTCACAAGCTTTTGCAGCAAGATGAAGTTGTGTAAGGTTTCTTGTGGCACAATTATGAAGCCTTGTCTGGAGTAAAACAAAACGGGCTATTTTCTATGTTATTTATATATAGCAGTGTGGCAGCGAGGACAGTGGATACGGAGATCGGGAGTTCGATTCCAAGTAGCGGCAAGTACTTTAATTATTCAATTTTAAAAGTGATAATTCCAGTTCCACATGTATTGCGTCACGGTACATAACCTAATTATATTTAATCGTTTAATTTGGGGATGCCGTAAAACTATTATTTACCAACTGCGAAAAGGCTGAATACTTGCATGTGTGCAAACAAACTTTTGTTTATGTTGTGTGTGAAAGTGACCACACAAGTTAAACAAAAAGTGAGCAAAAATTGTAAAACATGAAAAGATTTATCTGTCGCAAATTTTTAATTTTCGATTTATGTAGGAGGACAAAGCTAGGATTAGAAAGACAAGGAGTAGTTCTAGCGAATGCCAAAGAAAAAATGTTGATATGTTAAAAAGTCGGAGAGTTCTGGAGAGCTAAATTTGAGCAATTTGTATGGAAATTTCACTTTTTTGAGCTCCGTCACGAAAGGGATATGTACAACACAGTAACTCAGCATCAAGCCATATTGAGGACGCTTTGTTGACGTTTACATTCACAATAAATGTTAGTTGGGTACCCCAACTAGGCAAGAATAAACTATTTTCAATTACAGCACAAAAAAGAACAGCAGTTATTAAATCAGATCGCTATCAATTGGAAAACCCCCAAGGCGTGAATACACTGTTTACATCGCATATTTCGAAACCAAATAGTTGGATATTCAATGATTCATAATCCCGTCCTTAATCAGCCTCAAGTTGGAGGCTAAAGAAGGGCAGCTGATTGTCTCACAAGGTGAAACATAAAGTTCACTGAGCTTTTGCTCCGGTTAGCACAGTAAAGGCAAAATACTGTGGAGGGTGCCCTGGTGCGGTTAGGTTTTCTACGAAGTGACCTGCATAATTCAAATATTTGAAAATTTTGTATCCAATCATAAAGAATGTTTGTTCAAGCACAATCATTTGGTTAAGCTTGTTTTATCTAATTTAATCTTAGTCGCAAATTACTGCTTTCACCTCCGTTCGGGTCTGCTGAACTAAAATTTATTATGTTTTATTGATTCCTTTCAGGCCCGTTATTAAACCAACATAAGAAAGATGATTCGACCGCATTTCGATCCACCGTTGGACTACCAACAACAGCAACAGCTGCAACAACAACAACAAGCGGCTCAGCAGCAGCAAATATCAAAAATCGTCAGTAGTCCACCACCAACAATTGTCGGTACGCCGAACGGAACGACCATGTGCGTAGCAAAACTACTTGTCGGATTGGACCACGCTCCCATGGCATTCAACGTGCGACATCGGATTATCGGAGATGGTGGAACCAACTTGAACTACATCCGCCAGGAAACCGGTGCAAATGTTTCCCTCCGTGGCAGAGGTTCGCTCGCTATTGAACCGCAAACTGGACACGAAGCTCCCGAGCCGTTACAATTGTGCATTGAGCATCCTACGTAAGCTATTGATTTGAACTTTCAATTAAAAATATTTCAAAATGACGTAAATGCTTTGTTTTTTTTTCAGGTTGGATGGATTGCAAAGTGCTAAACAGTTAGCCAAAAATCTCATCGAGACTCTTCAAGAGGAGTTAAATCTCTTTCAAGAAAACATTGTCCCGAAACAAAATTTTCAAATAATCCAACAACCAACGCTAGTCCAAACTACTCAGGTGCCCCAAATGCCACCGATGATCCGTGCTCAGCATGTGGCGCAACCGAATGGGATAATCCATCAGCCACCGCCGCCTGTGTTACCGCCTCAAGGATTTGTACAGCATCCCCAGAGTCAGCCTCCTCCTCCGCAAATTATTCAGCAACCTCCTACAATCATTCAGTCCCACGTTCCCATGCAGATCCACTCGCAGCCAAGCAATGTGGTAATCTCTCAAATCCAAACTGCGCCGCAAATGACCAACGTCAGTAATCCTCCCCCGGGGACACAGATCAGGCCCTCAATGATACAACTGAAAAACGCTGCTCCACCACATCTTTCCCAGCCTCCCCCAAATATTCAACTGGCTCAACCGCCCGAGGCTCCACAGCAAATATTAGTCAACCAAGCACCGCCCTATCAAGTACAATACATTCAGCAAAACCCTGCAATCCAAACGAGTAGTGGCCCTCACCAACCTGGCCAGGTGACAATCCAGCACGTCATACAACCACAACCCCAGCCGATACAAGGCATAGTCCAAACAACGATACCTCCTCCACAGTTTGACCAATATCAAAGGCCACCTCAAGGACAGCAGATTATTGCCGTGCAAGGGAGTACGGCCTTTATGGTTCCGCCACCAAACATAATCCATCAGACAGTGGCTCCACCACAACCACAGAACCAGATCATTGTTCAGTCCCAACCCATTATTACGCATCCCCCACCAAACTCAATTCCACAAGAACTTGTACAAACAACGACTATGCAGCCTACAATTGCACAATCGGCCACGCTCGGACCGCCTCCGATGGCCCAAGTTCCGATGATAGTCAATACCGCTGAGGACAAAAAACCCGGTGAACTACAACTCAAGCAAGACCTTGTAAAACTCGAGGAAGCACCGCCTCCTGGGACCATCATCCAACAAATAACCAAACCAACTGTGATCCCTGTGTCATCTATGCCAGGTATTCCGCTTAGTCAACCTCCGCCGCCAATCATGTCGGTGCCACCGCCAACCGTGCAGCACATTGTTGGGAATACGATTATTACCTCCCAAGCGAATCCTCCCATAAGTCACGCTATACCGCAGCAAATCTACAGTCAAATACCGGTGTCGATACAATCGTTCCAACCCGCACCGCAGCAAATACACATGAACGGAAGCACACATTTTGTCGTCAACGCTCCACATCCTTGGCCCCCGAGTGGACCAACCAATCCACCCCCGCAACAAATCCAACAAGTTCCAGTCAGCTCCGTACAGAACATCCAGTTCACGACACAACCGATGCGCAATCCAAACGAGTTTCAAATCATCAGTCAACCGACGATCATCAGCGCAGCAGAGTACCGGCCTCCGCCACAGCACATCATAACAACGAGTTCATTCAACCCGCAGTTGCAGCCCCCTCCAGGTAATCCACCGTCTTGGTAATTCATATAAACTGTCTTGGTGGTCATACCAACATCTCCGTATTTCCTTCACAGGAGTGCAAGTGTTCCATACCGTCCCGCCACCAACGCAGCAGATCATTACTAGCATACCAAATCCGCAACCTCAACCGCAAATAATAGAGGCTCCCCATCCGGTTCCACCGCCACACCCGGCAGCAACGCATCAGATTATAACGGCACCGGTGCCTGCGGCACCACCGCCATTCACCACCACGGTGCAGTACACCGCTGCGCCCCACGAGCCAAAGGTAAGTGGTGCCACAATTATTAAAACACTTTGGATACGATTTACAATTTATGGATTACATACAGGGGATGCTCAAAATAACTGGGACAGGTAAAATTTTCACTTTTTAAAAAATGTTCAACTCGCTGTAACTTTTTGAAAAGGGCATCAAATATTCTTAAATTTTTACTGTAAGTTCATCAACTAGTTGTGTATGTATGGTTCAAATTTGGAAAAGATCGGGCCATTTTACATGAAGTAATAAAGATTCTAGAAAACGGTATAATTATCCGATAGCCAACTTCGAGCTGTTATATCTCCGGATTCAATGAACCGAATGCAATGAAATTTTGATCATTTATGACTAATATGATGAACTTTGAAAAACAGTTGTCTTAAGTTGAAATTATTAATAAGAAAAAAAGTTATAGCAATTTAATTTATTCTATGTTTTTTTAGTAAATTTATCTATTTTTTATATTCATTTCATTTCTTTTTCAATTTAATGCCGGCTATTTAGTAGCTTTCCTTTGAAACATAAATATATTCAAGCCAATTAGAGGGAATTTAAAAGAACTATAATTACTATCTCGAATTTTGAAACAATGATGAAATTTTTGATAATTTGGTGATATATAAGAAAAATAATATACCTAACCGTTTCAATTTTCTTTCGTGTAAAGAATGTTATGTTTTGTCAAAAGTTTTTAATAGCTCATTACATAAGTAATATATGATCAAAATTTCATTGCATTCGGTTCATTGAATCCGGAGATATAACAGCTCAAAGTTGACCATCGAATAATTATACCTTTTTTCTAAAACCTTTATAACTACTTGTAGAATAGCCCGATCTTTTCTACTGATCTTGACCACTGATACACAACTAGTTGATGAACTTACAGTAAAAATTTGAGAATATTTGATGCCCTTATCGAAAAGTTACAGCGAATTGAACATTTTTTTAAAAGTGAAAATTTTACCTGTCCTAGTTATTTTGTGTATCCCCTGTATATGTACGCAGGACACCCTGTGCAATTATTGCAAGGTTGGAATCACAGTTTTCCCTTTTATATCAATTCCTTCGGGGTGTATTGGCGTTGATTTATATTGTGCTTGTGTCAGGCTAAGAGGGCTTAGTCCATAGGTTGGACTGCCTTTGGTATTAACTATCGTGGACTTTTTTTTATGAGTGTAGAATTAGCAAACGTTAAAATACCTACACGTAAATGTCGTTTGTGGTACACTGCCCGTTGTTATGTTGCAAGAAATGGAGAAAACAACAACACTGTTACCCACAGTTTTGCTCCAGGGTGGCCACTCAGTCGGGAATTTCGGGAAAACCGGGAAAAGCTAGGGAATTCGAAACCACCGGGAAAAAGTCGGGAAAACTTCGGGAATTGTTGCTAGTCATCGGGAATTTCCAAAATTCTAAAATTTGTACAGTCTCCAGAAGCATAAGCACGAGAATCTGTGGGAAATGCAGTCAACAACTGTTGAACTATATAACATAGTGGGTGAACTGGTGTAAAAAGCATTGTTAGAAATTAATATGTTGTCGTCGAGTCATGATAATTTAAGTGAATCATAGTGATGTTACCTAACATCACAATTTGAACAATTTCAAAGATATTCTAAAGAACATTCTGGTGAAAAGACTGGTTGAGACACATTCAAATATTTGAAGATTCATCTGTCACTTATGCATTTAAGGATGTACATGTTTCTGAAAACATCAAGCGTCCAATAAAAGTTTTATAAAACATAACAAAAATTATAACTTCTTTCTAAAAAAATATCCTTGTACAATCTCTAGGAGAATATTTTATATAGCCTTTGTCCTTTGAGCGACTTTTGTCTTTGAGAAATTTGGATAGGATGCTGATAAAATTTTGAATGAACGAATTGCCCCAACAAATAAATTAAAATTAAAAATTATGAAATTGTGGATTAGACCTGTTCACTTTGAAACTTTTTTTCTCCGATTCTCCGTGACACATCAAATTATCAATCCACATGTAAAACCAAGTCTTCAGTCCAAAATTGACCCAAATTGAAGAAGATTTAAAGGTGTATCAAATCGATTATGTGTTTTTTTAGCCGTTTTCACAGAAATTTACTCAGAAATCCACAAAATTGCTCCAAAAAGATGCCGGAGATACCGTTAAGATATAGTTGGAACAATACTCTACAACTTTGCCGAAGACACTACGGTGTTTAAATTGCGTATTTCGAAGTTATTCAACAATTTTAGTTAAAAAATCACGAAAAAACACGATATTTTTACGATTTTACATATAAAAGTCATGTAATTTTACATTGTTTTAGGTGACTAAATTAATTAGCGATTACTCCTTTGTGTAACGAACATTTCGTCCATACATCGTTTTTGTGTAGGAATTCGTTTTCATTGACTAATTATCAAAAGTATGTCACGTTGATACTAAAAATCGCACAGAGTTACCAGCAAGAATTAAAACAAAGTTACCCATGATTAAGACGTCATGCCATCGTATTCTAATGTCTTTAAATTTAAGTATCAGAAATGGTGCAGATGGTAAGGCTCGAGCTTGCGGATCAGAAGGTCCCAGGTTCAAGCTCAAATACATGATAAACTTTTTTTTTTCTTTCTTTGTAGCAGTTAGGATGATGAATCTGCCATGACTTACACGCAATCTCCCAAAGAATAATGATCGGGACCTGCCAATTAAGCCCATTCGAGGACTAGCTAGATATTTAGTTTATACTTGTTGACAATAAATCGTGTCGACGATATCAGCTGGGCGAAATATTGACCATCTGTTTGATAATGATCAATTTAGCTAAAACAATTCAATACGATGATGGAACTGCTTCTGGATGCAACATTTTACAGACAACTGTGGGTGGAGCTTACTTGTTATCTATCTACCCACAAATCAGCACAACTACACAATGAAGGGAAACTTCATTCTCACTATCCAATCTACGGTTCCGAAACAATGCTATGATTCGAAATTGCAATGAGATGCAGTGCGTAGTTTCATCAACTTATAGCAGGATCGAGACGCAAAAAAATGCTATTCCAGGACTCGAACCTTGAATCTTTGAATCCACAATCTCATGCTCAACCAACTGCACCAAATTTAAACTGATGCAGATGGGACAAAGAAGTGTAATGACGTTTAAATCATGGGTAACTTTGTTTTATTTTATGCTGGCAACTCTGTACAATTTTTAGTCTCAACGTGACAAACTTTTGATAATTAGTCAATGAAAACGAATTTCTACACTAAAATGATGTATGGACGAAATGTTCGTAACACATAGGAGCAATAGCTCATACAATTAGTCACCTAAAACAATGTAAAATTACATGACTTTTACATGAAAAATCGTAAAAATATTGTATTTTTTGGTGATTTTTTGACGAAAATTGTTGAATAACTTCGAAATACGCAATTTAAACACCGTAGTGTCTTCGGCAAAGTTGTAGAGTATTGTTCTAACTATATTTTAACGGTATTTTCGGTTCCTTTTTGGTGCAATTTTCTGGATATTTGAGTACATTGTCGTGAAAATGCTCGAAAAAACACAAAATCGATTTGATACACCTCTAAACCTTCATCAATTTGGCTCAATTTTGGACTAAAGCCTTGTTTTTGCATGTGGATTGATAATTTGATGTGATACGGGTAGGTCAAAAAAAGTGAACAGGTCTATTGTGGATGAGTAACTCTGGTGAAAACATGTTTACAATTTAAAAATAGTTAGTGAAAAACAATTGAAAGAATATTTGAAGGGATTTTTAGTATCTGATGGAATTTCTCAAAGCATGCCTATTGTAGCTCATAAAAGTATTTCTAATATTTTGTTTGAAAGGTTTCTGTTGTTCTTCATGAAGTTCTTGGATATACTCATTTATTGAACTTGTGAATAAAAATGTTCGGAGAAAACTGGAGTAAGGGATCGGGAAAATCCCTTTTTGGCGAAGCTTTAGCAAAAGTCCCTGGTAAAACTCCTGGTTTAGCAAATTCTCGAGAATTTTGAGTATTTGTAGTTTCTAGTTAAACTATCAATTGAAATTCTCGCGGGAGTTCTAGTGATCAGAAATTAAATCTCTGAGAGCTTCATATTGCAATCGCTGATGAAATAACTGAATGCTAGACGAGTATCAGACAAAATCTAAGATTTATTTGATCTCTCAAATTTCTCCTAGAATTTACGATTCCAGCCTAAGTAACCTGTCTGGCTTTCTGCAGTAGCCATTTACGGTACCATAAAGTTCGCCACTGGTTTTCTATTTGAATATCTTGAAAATGACCATCAAAAATACTACACTGAAGATTTCCCAAGAAATCGTTTTCAAAATTCTTTTACGAGTAATCTATCCAGATATTCCACCACCAGGAGTTCATCCAGAATGTTTTTTTTTTCTGGGCATTCTGTTATTGCCTATTAGTTTCCCAAACAAACTTAGGCAGCATCCATTTATTACGTAACGCTAAAATCGCCATTTTTAGACCCCCCCTTCCCCTCCGTAACGCTTTTTTGTATGAAAATCTTGAAAATATTGTATGGACCGTAACGCTCGACCGCACTCCCCCTCCCCCTAGAGCGTTACGTAATTTGTGGACGGCGCCTTATCAAGAATTTTTCAGAAGAGTTTTGGAATATTACTAAGAAATCCACTAATAAGAAGTTCGTAAATCCTATAATCATACTGATAATTTCGACCCCCTCAGGATTTTATTTTTATTTACTTAAACTACTGCATAATTTGTAGTAGTTGGTCATCTATGAATTTTAGGAATGTTTAATGAAGATGTCGTAATTTCAATGCCCATCATTGGATACGAGACAAATAACACATAACTTATTTTCAAGTTCATATGAATACTATGTTAAATCCAAAGATTTTAAAATATTCAATATTAATTCTCATAAATTTTTCTTGATAAGTTACGTTTAATTTTCACCGTAAATCATTCTATTTTATAATCGGGAAAAATTTCAAAAACCTATCGGGAAAACCGGGAAAAACTCGGGAATTTTATTTTCCGCTCTGAGTGGCCACCCAAACAACATCAAATTAGGCAAGGAATTATAATACCCACTCTTTTTGCACCATTTCATTGCAGAAACGGAGAATTGACCTTCTCACCATACCAAAATTCAGCTCATTACTACAAATCTAGTACTTCACCGATCGGTCCTATTGACTTGAATTTTTGAACATGGTTAGATACTGTGCTTCATGTCTCAAAAATCAAGTCAATCGGTTCAAAATTGACTGAGCTATAGCAGCAAGTGCCCAAAATAGGTGCTCCTGCCCAAATGGTCCCAGACCCAATGTATACATAAAGTTAATACATGTCTTTGAAACTAATAGGAAGCAATCAGTGAAGTACTAGATTGAAAGTAGTGAGCTGGATTTTTGTATGGTGAGATGATCAGTTCTCCATTTCTACAATAAAATGGTGCAAACAGCTTGGGTTATATGATTTCTTGCCTAATTTGATGCTGTTTGAGCAAAAGTTTGGGTAACTGTGTTGTTGTATTATTTATTTCTTGCAACTTCAACAACACAGTTACCCAAACTTTTGCTCAAACAGCATCAAATTAGGCAAGAAATCATATAACCCACGCTGTTTGCAGCATTCCTTTGCAGAAACGGAGAATTGATCATCTCACCATACAAAAATCCAGCTCACTACTTTCAATCTAGTACTTCACTGATTGCTTCCTATTGAAGTTATAATACAATAGGTAGGCGCTTTTAAAATCAACATGGGACTGACATGCAAAGAGGAGCAGTACAGGGGATAGACAAAATGATCAGGAAAGGCATTATTTTCACCTTTCAAAAAATGTTTAAGTAGCTGTTGTGAAGGTGGTCTATGAGTATCGGGTCCTTAATGCGTGTGTAGAGATCTCCTATCTTGTGCGTGCTCGCTCCGTGGGCATACTATTACAGAGGGTGCCCACATTCGCACAACAGTCCCATGTGAATAGGAAACCCAGCAAACTTGGGACTGTTATGCGAATAGGAACAGGGTAGTCGTGTCATATATGTACTAGCCTGGTGCACGGTTTATATGGGAAAATACAAAAAAATAAAAAACTCAAGCTCCTGTATACTTTTTAAGTTCTCTTTGGTCCCGTATCAACTGTGCAAAATTTCAGATCGATCAGAAAAACTATATTTTAGCACCCGCCATTCTTAGTTTTTCATACGATTTACTATGGGGAAATTTTACTCCTGCAAAGAAAAATCCCTAGGAGTCTCCCCTAGATCCCTAAAAATAAGTCGACGAATGATTTCTGTAGAAAACTTCACTAGTATCCAGACTTCCGCAGACAGCAAACCGATGCGACGCCTCCCCGATCGATGAAATAACGAGGTTTTATTATTTATTGTTATTCCTTACATGTTAAACAGCGTTTGCAAGCCATTCGGTTTTCAGACAATAACTTTTTCCACATAGGTACCTTAGATCGCTTTGCGGTCTTCAGAGGGTTGGTTCCTCGTAAAATTTCCAACAGAAATCATTCATCGATTTATTTTTAGGGGTTATGGGGCAACCTGTGGCGATTTTTCTTTGAAAAGGTGATTTTTACCATACTAAATCGTATGAAAACTTAAAATGGCTGGCGCTAAAATATAGTTTCTCCGATCGATCTGAAATTTTGCACAGGTGATATGGGACCAAAATGGAACTCAAAAAGTGTACAGGAGTAAAATGTCTTTTTGTGTTCCACGCTAATACGTATGCTATAGTATCTAGATAATTTTCAGTGTGAGCGACGGGCTGTAAGGGCGATCTGTATATTTTCTTTTAATGATCTCATTTATACCACACAGTGCTTTGTAATGCAAGACAGGGATTAAACTCTGCGTTACGGATTGGGTGAGGTCATGCAGATAGAAGCAACCCAGGTGACTGTGCGGCTCGGGTCGTGATGCATGCATGAGTACGTTGTGTTTGAGGCGTGCGTTGTCCTGTGTGTGCAGTTGGGGCTGGCTTGCAGTAGAGGGCCCTTGTCTACCCTAGGTCGGTTTCAGTTGTGCACGCGAGTAGCGTTTCATTATAGGTATGTGTCGTGTTGTGTGTGTTTTTCGGCCCGAGCTGCGTGATTACTTGGGAAGTGTTGCACTCTGAAAAGTTTTCACGTCCAACTTACATGAAAACATTGGTAGTTCGTCCACCTTACTTTTCATGTAACAATGACCTGACTAGCATGTGGCGGCACTCACAAATGAGGAACTCACGGTTACATGATTATCATGTGAACTTTACGACGATGGTACGGTGCCTTGTTTAAATGTTTTTGCTAATTTCTTTCAAACAACCTAGAAAAAAGCCACATTATTTTTGCTATCCTTCAATAATGTAATATATTATATTATATTATACGTAAAAGCAGCAAAAATTCGGTAATACTTATGACACACATATGATACAAGACTCACTGTACAATTGCGCTTGAAATGAGTGCCATACTGAAAATTCTCTTTGTTCAAGTCAGTCTTGTTAAAATTTCCTTGACACTGCGTACCGTTGTACAGGAATCACACTCGTATCACATGTCTGTTCGGGGTATAAAACAAATAATTCACTGATTCCTTTGTTGACATCGTTCATGCTTCAGCTCCAAGGGTCTGAGTCTGTGCTCCAAGTAGGTATGTGCGATGGCTTCACTTTATTTTTAAGAACAAATAACAGTTAATAAGAAGAATCTTTTTCAAAATATTATTTTTTTTGTTGTCTGTAGGTATGATTTATTATCTATTACATACGTTTTAATTTCGATTTTTACCGAGAAAATCAAATCAACGAGTAGCAAAACTAGTAGGTAAACAATGATGATCGCCATGTTGTGTACTAACTTTCTGCAGCCACTCAATTTTTCACACATGATAATCATGTAACTGATACCTGAAATCGAGGTGACTCTGACGTGGCTCTACGTAAGAGTCACATGAATCATGTAAGAAGGGCAAAGTGAGTGCAAGATGGCGTCCACGTGATTTTTCATGTAGATTGGAAGTGAAAACTTTTCAGAGTGTGTGCTTTGTAATCTACACGGAGAGATTGGAAAATGCTAAAATGCATAAAATCTTTACTAAAACCATATTCGATCTGCCCACCCTTTGGCATGCATATTTTTGCGGTTATTCATTCAATGCATATATTGGTGTTTTGCATTGGAATGCATATGTCAAACATATTTGTCGATGCAAATTTCAATTTGTTTTTGTTTTTTTTTGTCAATTGCGATGAATAAGAAAATGCAATAATTTCAGTTGAATAATACAAAATACATAACAATTTTATTAGCTTAATCCTTAAATAATATACAATAAATCTAACACATATTAGCTGGAGATATTCATAAAAGCGACGAGTAGGTGCACCAGAAGCGTCTTCCGAGATTCCTTCACCGTTGTACGTTGCTCCATGTTTTGTGGATCAGTTTATTGGCAAACACTGCTTAAATGTGGCTTTCCGGTGGTGACGAAATCTGATAAGGAATTATAAATTTTCAATTTCGATGTTTTTTAGGAAAATGTGCACAAAATACTTACAGAAAATAGAATATGCGTGATTGATGAATCGAAAACTCCTCCTGACTTCAATTTCGGTCGGTCAAAGTTCCTCCGCCGTTCCAAGTTTTCCGGGTCTTTTCAGGTGCAGGAAATCTGATGGGATAAAACAAATGTTGGATTATATTGCCTACCATACAAAAACCTCACTTTTACTTACCGAAATTAGGAAAATCACGAAAAAACATCCTCAGAAGAAACAGATCCACTATGAATCAATGGCGGTTGGTAGTTAAAATATTTGCATAAGTCCTTAGAGTAAAAACAGTATCCCGATATTCACGGAAGCCAATAAACATCAGAAATCCTTAGGAGTGAATAATATAAATGAACGCAATGCATACTTTTTAAACAGTTTAATGCTTAAATCTTCAAAATGAATAATTTTGATTATCTAATAAGCTAACAAGTATATCCATTTTTCTCCGTGTACACGGCTTGGTCCGGCAAGCCAATAAACGTCAATACGTATTGCCCAGTGAAAAGACAGCCCTGATAAAAAAATATCATAAAAATACGATAATTTTTATTGTTAGAACTCCATTTTTGCCTTTCTCGTACACTTATTGTACTGGAAAGGCTATATGTTCACTCCAAAAATGACTTTTTGATAGAAGGCCCGGAGGGTCGAGTCACATATACCAATCAACTCAGCTCGACGAATTGAGGTGATGTCTGTGTGTGTGTATGTGTGTGTGTGTGTGTATGTGTGTGCGTGTGTGTGTGTATGTGTGAGTGTGTACAAAAAAACTCACATCACTTTTTGGCAGTAAACCTCAACCGATTTTAATGACCGACGGTTCATTCGACGCGGAATCTGGTCCCATTGTTTCCTATTGAAAATGGTTCGAATCGGTTCAGCCGTTCCGGAGTTATGGCCTAGGTGTTTCGGACCGGTACCCCAGGAAGGAGCCAGATATGTAAACGCTACAAAACCATGCATGCGACACATCAGGCCGCGGCTTTTTCGATAACCTGACGAACGGAAAGCAGGAAAATAATCTCGGGCCATATCTGAACCGGTAGTGTTCCGGAATCGGTTCTGGATGTCCCGCCGGAAGTGGCAAAATGTAAAAGTGAGCCAAATCCATGCATGCGGCACATCAAATAGCGGCTTTTTCGATAACTTGATGAACAGTGAGCAGGAAAATAGCCTTTGATCCAGCAGATACTACCGGTAGTGTTCCGGAACCGGTTCCGGGTGCCCCGCCGGAAGTGGCCAAATATAAAATTGAACCAAACCCATTCATGCGACACATCAATTCGCGGATCTTTAGATAACCCGATGAACGGTTAGCAATAAAATGGAATCAGACTATATTTAGGAAAATCAATAGTATTCCGGAACCGGTTCCATGTGTCCCGCCGGAAGTGGTCAAATGTAGATGGGAACCAAACCCATGCATGAGACACTAGCGTGGTTCAAAAAATCGTTTTTGCTCCACACCGCTTATTCGATTGCTAACCAGATTATATGCCCCCTCCCAAAATTTGAGCTCATTTGGTTGAAAATGGGGGCTGCACAAGCCCTGCAAAGTTTGTATGGGAATTACTATGGGAAAAGAATGTTTTTCATTCAATTGACCATAGCATTTCCCCAAGTGCCCTAGAGTGTTAGTTGACCCTTGGTACTCCTAGGCTACTCTATCAGCTACAACTTTGCCGAACACCACATTCAAATCGGACGCCTCATTAATTAGTTATCGATTTTTATCCAGAATGAAAATCTTTGATCATGATGATTGCACTATTCGATGGGCATCACTGCAACTTGCCTTGAAACATAGTAGCCATGATTTATGTATGCTATCTTTGGCGCCATGTGCAGCAATGTTGCCTGCTGGGAAGCTGGAGAATCACTGTTAAAGTTTGCCCAGTTGGATACAAATTGATAACTAATTAATGAGGCGTCCGATATGAATGCGGTCTTCGGAAAAGTTGTAGCTGATAGAGTAGCCTAGAGTTACCAAGGGTCGACTAACCCACTAGGGCACTTGGGGAAATGCTACGGTCGATTGAACGAAAAACATCATTTTCCCATAGTAATTCCCATACAAACTTTGATGGGCTTGTGCAGTCTCAATTTTCAACCAAATGAGCTCAAACTTTGGGAGAAGGCATATCATCTGGTTAGGAATCGAATAAGCGGTGTGGAGCAAAAACGATTTTTTGAACCACGCTAATGAGACACATTAAATAGCAGCTTTTTCGATAACCTGAAGAACGGTAAGCAAGAAAATAGCCTTAATTCACATCAGAGACTACCAGTAGTATTCCGGAACCGGTTCCGGGTGCCCAGCCGGAAATGGCCAAATACAAAAGTGATCCAAACCCATGCATGCGACACATCAATATAGCGGCTTTTTCGATAACCTGATGAACGGTAAGCAGGAAAATAGTCTCAGATCACAGCAGAGACTACCAGTAGTGCTCTGGAACCGGTTCCAGATGTCCCGCCGGAAGTGGTCAAATATAAAAGTGAACCAAACCCATGTATTCGACACATCAAATCGCGGCAAGAAAATGGTTTCAGACCATATTTGGTACAACCAGCAGTATTCCGGAACCGGTTCCGGTTATCCCGCTGGAAGTGGTCAAATGCATATGGGAGCCAAACCCATACATGCGACACATTAAATCGCGGCTTTTTTGACAACCTGATGAACGGTTCTCAAGAACATAACCTTTGATCACAACAGAGACTACCGGTAGTGTTCCAGAACCAGTTCACGTCAAACCACGGTTTTTTCGATAACCTGATGAACGGTTTACAAGAAAAAAGTCACAGATCACATTACAGACTACCGGTAGTGTTCCAGAACCCGTTTTGTATGTCCCGCCAGAATGACCAAAATGTAAAATGAATCAAATTCATGCATACACATCAATTTTCAGCTTTTCAGAAAACCTGTTGAACAGTTAGCAAGAAACTAGTCTCAGACCATATTTCAGACAATATATAGGTACAATTTTGGAACCTTTTCGGGTATCTCATAGGGAGTGGTGAAAGCAGTGAAAATAATCAATGCAAGCGATAAATATGTGTAAGAGAACAAAATCTTGACAAAACTGAAGCAAGCTCATCAAATCACACCTTTTCAAATTCCTGAGGTGTAAATATACAGAAGAATGGGGGTTGCATGGGAAAATTGAAATTTAATTGCATCAACCTCAAACAAAATTTTTCAATCCCCTTTTGCGTCTAAAATTACTGCGCAAAGTTTTGATCTGACTGGTTGTTCGTCGCGCTCTGTGGTATGGTTCAAATTTGAATTGGTTTCAGTATCAAAAATTTCACTTGCTTCCATTTTTCTTGCCAAATTTTATGAATCTAGTAACCAGTAAAGTGTGCAGGAAAAAGTTTATCGAAGACTGTAATAGTTATTTGTGCAACAAGTTGCAAAATGATGATTTTGTCACGAGTCGTACATTTATCCAACGAGGCTTGCCGAGTTGGATAAATACGACATGTGCTGAAAAAATCGAGTTTTGCAACGCGTTGCATACAACATTTTTTGCAATTATGAAAAATATCCTTAAGAACGTTCATTTCTGACTGCTCAGACAGGTCTCAGCTAATACCACGTGCGGGCATCCATGCGCACATTCCATTTTTTTTTCAATCAGGTAGGCTATGTTAATAAGTGTCACATCTACTCGGAGTCGCGTCGTCAACGAACGTTTTTTGTGCTGCTGCTCCTAACCCTATGTCGGTTTGGCTGATCAAATCAGAATAAGAATAGCTTCTACTCTGGTTCCATCTGCCGAACAGACATAGGAGCAGTCGTCGAATAAAAAAATGTATACGGAAGAACATTAGTGCTTCAGGAAACTTGTGAAAAGTGTACCATTGCAAAGGTGCCGAAAAGTAATTCTTTTCGGCACTTTTAAAAGTGCTGAAAAGTACTACTTTTCGGCACTCTTGAGCTAGTCAAGAAAAGTAGGCCATTTCTGCACAGTTTCGGCAATTGAAAAGTGCAATCTTATGGCACGTAATTGGAAAAAGTGATTTTTGATTGTAAAATAAATTATATTTTAGATTGTTATTTTCGTCTGGGTATTGATCGACCTCCAGTAATAGTTAAGGTGGTCACGCAGTCAACTAAGAGGTCTGATATTTTTCAGCTTTGCCTATACATTGAACATAACGGCGGAAATATGTGCCATCAATAAGTATCCCAACTCGATGATGGCTTGGATAAAATTCTTACTTTTATAAATAAAGTATTCATAGGTTTCAGGATGCTTACGTCGACGGAGAGATCATGAGTGCATATTTGACGAAAAAGGCACTATCACCACTAGGTGGATTAATCCGGGTTTTTCGAAAAATATTCACCATTAAACGTATTGTAATTTATACGGCACACTCACCATCACCCCTATTGTTATATACCATTCGGCGAATGGTAAATGACACTTTTACAATAAAAAATGGTGGTCGTTATGTATCTTAACCATAAAATTTTGAGAAAATTTTCATACACTTTTTCGCGAAAAACAATAGAATGTATTGTGTTTTTATGAGACATTTGTAGGGACATTTTTAAAAGAAAACAATTTATCTTAATGTTTTTTCATTGTTCTTACAATACAAATAAAATTAATTGAATGGCGTCAAATGAATCGTTGTTACAATAAAAATACAATACTATTTGTTGTTATTTGTAAGCAGTTTTCGCTTTTGAAAATCCATAGAATTTATATTCCTCGCTAACATTCATATCCAGCATTTACGAGCACTAACGGCTGCCAGAATGATAGCATAGCATAGCATAGCATGAATACTTGCACAAATCTTGGATGGAGTTGCAAAGTTGAATATTTCCATTGACATTGCTGATGTCGCTACTATCTACAATGTCATAGATTCACTCAGCTCCACACACCTGGCCAAGTCCTTGCAAGCATTTATAAATCCCTTCATCAACTTAGAAAGAGCCCAGAACTGAAGCATCTTCCAATAGATGAAAGGATGTTGAAAATAGCGAATTTTCAACATATATGCAGTTATAAAGTAAATATATTGAAGTAGAATTATTTATAAATAAATAATTTTGGAAAGATCTCACCAATTGTTGTGGGGTTTTTGTGGGTCAATGCCGATCATCTAGTTGTCTTGATTAATGTTCTTCTCTGTAAAGAACAACGCAATACTCAGCAAATAACAACACAATACTGAATACTAAACACTCGCGCATCTATTGTTTTAATTTTCACTCGAGACAATAGCGAACGCGATCGATTATGCTGCCATACTCACCCTTTACAGGAGCGATGCATGCACAGCAAAGAACAACACAGTACTGAACACTAAACACCCGCGCATCTATTGTTTTAATTTTCACTCGAGACAATAGCGAACGCGATCGATTATGCTGCCATACTCACCCCTACAGGAGCGATGCATGCACAGCAAAGAACAACACAATACTCCACTAACGGCTGCCAGAATGATATGCACATTTTATGATAAGAATCAAACACTCTGATGTCTGTCTGGTAAGTATTGCTTGGCAGCTGTTGATACGATCTATCTTCAATCTTTTCAAATAACTGCCAAATATCACAAGTCAGATCTCAGGTCGTATGATTCATACCTTAAATCGTTCACAATTCATGTGACCATTAGTATCTGTAAATGCTAGAGAAAAACGTTACCGAGAAATATAAATTCTTTGGTTTTTCAAAGGCGAAATCTGTTTACATAACAACAAATATTATTGCATGTTTATTTTAACATCGGTTCAACTGACCTCATTAAACTAATTGTATTTGTATTGTTATTGTGGTACTTGTCCAGTTGACGTCTCGACTAATAATGATAATTCCAAGAGCTCGGCCTACTTATTGATGTGCTAAACTACCACATCTCCTTTTCTTTAACAACAGCATTATAGGTTTGGCGTTAATTAGAAACATGAAGCTTCAACTTTTGATGTATTTGCGTTTTTAGCAGTTTTTTTAGGAATATTCTTCCAAGAATCACACGGATATCCGATAGATATGACTTGAAGAAACGCTGGTTATAGTTTAGAACGTTAAAAACTTCAAACTTACAAGGGAGAAACTTTAAATTCGAAACCGACCATCGTCCGTTAGCCGTAATCTTTAAGGTGTCATGATGCATCACTAAGCTTTCAAACGAATCATTGGCTTTTTGCTTTTCAACGATTGTTTGCCTCGCTTTTTTGAAGTGATAAAAAACTGTCAACTCTGCAGCCACGAAGCAGAAAATGTATCATCGCAATCAGTGTGAGTCAGCATATAGGATGATAGTTTTTCAAACGAATAATCGCTTTGGTAGCAGAGAATTATCACTTTGAAATTTCGAGCCACATATCCAAAATGGCTGCCGAAGGTGATGATGCCGTAAAAAGCCTTAAGCCGATGTCACTTCTTCTCAGTCCCATCGAGAGATGGGTACGTAAACTACAACGCTACAACCGTTCGAATTTAGGATTTAATATAGGTATGCCCGAAAAGCAAAACGTTGCAGATCTATCTCGTCTCGAGATTCACCTTTCTCAACGGAAAACTCCGTTCCTGAAGCAGTCTACCTTAGAGGCAAACTTTGCAATCTTATCGCCTAACTCAACGGACAGAAGCCGTTCCTGAGGCAGTTCACCTCTAGGGCTGAACTTGGCAATGATGTCGCCTAACTCAACGGGTTAAATCCGTTCCTGAGGCATTTCAATTTTGAGTTGAACTTCAATATTTTTCGCTTGGCTCAACGGGTTGAATCCGCTCCTGAAGCAGTTTACCTTTAAGGTGAACTTGAAAATTGTTTCGCCTAACTCAACGGATGGAATCCGTTCCTGAGGCAGTCCCTTGCAAAGGAACTTGGTAATGTTGTCGCCTAACTCAATGGATTTAAACCATTCCTGAGGCAGTCCACCTTTGAGGTGAACTTCATTGCTTTTTTCGCCTAACACAACGGATTTAATCCGTTCCTGAGGCAGTCCCTTGCAAAGGAACTTATTTTTTTCGATTCAGGGAACCGAAGTTCGTTGCCTAGGCAATATCTTGTTTGGCTTGATTTTTTTTCTCACAGGATGTCCCATAATTTCGGCAGAGCAGAAAATTTCCTTCTTGATGGTCAGCTTCACTTGCAGCACTTGCACCTCCTTCCACGGACAACGGATCTTGAATTTTTTCATTGTCTGGATCTCCGCTGAGACGTCTTGCCAATCGCTCCGATAATCGTTTTGAACAAGGATGGAAATCTAGTGATCATGATCAGATTTCGAATGTGTCGCGGTCGAACGACATCGTGCGATCATAGCAACAACGATAACATTTTGTCGTCAAGCATCATAACAAACTTCGGTCCGAGAAAAATGATTCGCGCGGCATGTGCGGGCGCGATGCGATCGTTATCATGAAGTCGAAATGATAAATTAGAGATTTCATTCACTTTTTGAGCATTCTTGGTGGTTTAACTTCCAGATATGCTTATGAACGTATCATTTCGAATCATGAATGCGGCTTACGGGTGCATAAGTGGCAAACAATGTGACGAATAAAATTTATCATGACTTGTAACATGATCCGATAACGAGTCATCACGTGATAAAGCGTGCATCAGATGCTTTAATTGTTTTGTGATACGAGCACAGTGTGAGGCGTCGGCATCATGCTACTGCAAGAACAAGGCTATCTTGGATTATTCGTATCCTGTATCATTTATCGCTTGAAGTGATTTTCTGCCATCCTTGGTTTTGAAAGCACAAATGAAATCGGGGTTCGTGCGTCGCCAATGTGGTACTTGTCCAGTTGACGTCTCGACTAATAATGATAATTCCAAGAGCTCGGCCTACTTATTGATGTGCTAAACTACCACAGTTATCAATGGTAGTTTACTATTCACTAGATTACTAGGAAAACATTAAAAAAAAACATTGTTCATATTTTTCTTGTCGTAACATCCTCACTTGGCTAAACCTGCTTTTCAGCAAGTTTTCTATAAGTACTTCCTCAGTTATTCATTGAGAGCTCCCTCTGCCAACACGGCTTGACGTCTGTCAGTCGTTGAAGTTTTAGCGAATAACATTCGATCACCGAAACATCTACTGTACTCAAATTTAAAAAGAAAACTATAAAAAAAATATGTCAAATGATTTTGTATTTGATTATACAAACATGATCCAAGCAACAATAATAATTGTTGTTATTTATATGTTACGAATTGTTTTTAAGTGTAATTGAGAAATAAACTATTTTTTAATAAAAAGTCCATGAGAACTTTGCAGTCACTTTTGCAACTATTTAAAAACTTAAATTATTTTTTATAGTAACTAGATAGTAACTTTAAATTATTATAGAGCTATTGAAAAACAATCGAATCAATTAGTCACTAATAAAGCTAATGTTCACTTATTGTACGAACTATATGGGCTTGATTTCTATTGTAAAAAGTAACAATATATCTACACGCAACCTGAGATTGGCAGATTCTAATACATTTGGGTATGAAACATATACAAATATTGTATTAGGGCCTTGCAAATACAAAAATTGGTAGGTGGCAGTATACCAAAAATTGTATTGGCTTCCTAGAACCTGGAAAAGGAAAATTTCGCATGTGTGCGTGTGCTCTGTCGCACTGGTTTCTCATTATTTGTTCTATTTTTAGACTGATCATGGCAGCAGCGGCGGCATCAAATACCAATACATGTTTAAAAAGAAATACGGGCGGCGGGAATCGAACCGAGACACTATCATGGTGATACACAGTACCCTGCGCTCTAACCAGCACGGCTATAACTGCCCATGAATAGACAAGAGGCTGAAAGCCATCATCATCAACACAAACGTGGCTTGGTGATGGAAGTGATACAGCCGCCACACTGCACAATGGGTCCAGAGCCGTATTTGCGAAGACAAAACTGTTTAAGCTTCAGCTTTAAGTTTTTAGACACATATTGTGTTTTAGAAAGTTTATTTTCAATTGTAGACCCTATTCCCTAATATTGTTATGTTAGGGTGGTTCGTCTGGTTAAACTGATTCAAAAATCTGCTTTCTAATAATTTTATTTGCGATGCCATGATGGATGGTGATGGATCGTTTAATTAGAAATTCCACCAATAAACGGCAAATTTTAAATTTCATATATCTCAGGACTCTCACCACTTAGAAAGTTGGTGTCTTCGACAACGTTGTTAAGTGAGTCAAGGGCTAACAGTTAATGGTCCACTAGGCGGCGCTAGTTACACATTTGCAAAATCATTCAAATGATTGATATTTTTTCGTGAAGTAATCAACAAGCTGTAAGTTTGTTTTCTTTGAACGTGTCCAAGTCAAGTCAAAGGTTTTTCAAAGAGCTATGTATTAGTCATAATTGTGCAATGTCGCCTTTCATTCGGTCCCCTTGATCCAGAGATATAGAAATTAAACAAAGAACACTCAAATATGAACTACTTTATTAGAGTTGCTCCAATTTTATGTAAAGTTATCCAATCGAGCCCAAATTTGTACCGTTTATAGCTTACTAGTTGTGCAACTGGCAGGAAAAATTTGAGAATATTTGGTGCATTATTGAAAAAGTTACAGCTTGCTGAATACATTTGAAATAATAAATTAAAGTTGCATGCTTCAATTAATTCGTAACTAGCGCCGCCTACTGACAGAACCTTGAACCAATCAGCTAATCAACTGAGCGGCCGTAACCAACCTAACAACATCGCCGAAGACATCAACTTTCTAAGTGATCTGAGTCCTGAGATATATGGAATATAATATTTGTTTGCTCACTAGCGCTGCCTTGTGGTGGAATTTTGAATCAAACGGCTCATCATTTGTTAGTTCTTGACCAGCCAAATAATATTGCCGAAGACACCAACTCTCTAAGTAATCAGGATGATGAGATATTTGGTATAAACCTTTCATCAGTGTTACGTCTGTTTGTCTCTGGTATGACAGATATCACAGACAGCAAGACGTAGCACTGGCGAAATTTCCATACCGTACATCTTAGCACCATGATTACTTAAATATTCGGTATACTTGGCAAAGTTGTTAGGCCAGCCAAGGTTTTACTGGTGATGGGCCGTTTGATTTAAAATTCCACCACTAGGTAGCGCTGACGATAAATTAATTATTATATTCCATATATCTCAGAACTCTGATTACTTAGAAAGTTGGTTTCTTCGGCAATGTTGTTTGGTTAATTAAGGCGTTTCAGTTGATTAGCTGATTGGTTCAGGATTCTGCCAGTAGACGGCGCTAGTTGCAAATTAGTAGAAGCATGTATCTTTTACTTATTATCTCGAATATATTCAGCAACCTTTTACTTTCTATAATGTGTAGGGAATATTCTCAAATTTTATCTGCTAGTTGCACAACTAATTAGCTATAAATGGTACAAATTTGAGCTCGATTGGATAATTTCACATGAAGTTGGAGCGACTATAGTAAAATGTTTCATATTTGAGTGTTCTTCGTTAAACTGTTATATCTCTGGATTAAGTGAACCAAATGAAATGAAATTGTGCACATTTATGACTAATATATAGCTCTTTGAAAAACCTTTGACTTGACTTAAATATGTTCAAAGAAAACTAAATTACAGCTTTTTGATTGGTTTACGAAAAAAAATATTCATTTCCATAATTTTGCAAATGTGTAACTTGCGCTTCCTTGTGGCAAAATTTCGAAACAAGTGGACCATTAACTGTAAGCCCTTGACCTACCAAACAACATTGACACCAACTTTGTAAGTGACCAGAATTCTGAGATATATTAAATTTAAAATTTGCTTGGCCTCTAGCACCGCCTAGTGGTATATACAAAAGCATGCTAAGTTTTAAAAATTGCCTAAAACATTTTTAGCAAGTTGTATCCTTTTATAAAGTCCACCAAAACTATTCAAATTTTGATTACTT
>NC_085138.1:410122859-410197859 GCF_035046485.1 Aedes albopictus
GTTGGAGAAACTTTCGAGTTATAACGGTTTAAGTGAGCCACCATTTAACCAAAATCGAGGGGTCTGCAAAAATTGTTGTGGCTCTAACTAACGGGGGGTCCATCAATTTGAGTAACCAAATGCATTTTTCTTATTTTTTAGGCGAGGGCTTTCAGAAAATCGGCACCTTAAACATTTTTGAAGACAAGGTGTAAATAGTGGGCCGGTCTCAGCGAGAATTACCCTTTGTGAGAAATACCTGGATAAATTTTTGAAGAAATTACTTGAGAAAATGGAGAAAGTGGATGAATTCCTAGCGTAATTTCTGTAGGAATCCTTGGTGGAATTTCTGGAAAAAAAACCTGGAGGGAGCACTGGAGAAATCCCTGAAGAAATTCGCGGAGAAATCCCTAAAGAAATTCGCGGAGAAATCCCTAAAAGAATTCCTGGAAGAATCCCTGAAACAATTCCTGGAGGAACCTGAAACAATTCCTGGGGGAATCCCCGGAGGAATCCCAAGGAGAATTCCAGGAGGAATCCCTGAAGCCGTACGCGCCAACTTGTGACGTAGTTGGGGGGGGGGGGCAAGGCCTTTCAAAATAAATGAAATCCGGAAACTGTCGCCGCAGTTTATCTTATTTAGGCATATTCACGTGAGAATTAGTACATTGAGCTGAAAAAAAGTTGAATATTGCACCCCTCCCCCCCGCATTACGTCACAAGTTGGCACCAATGCCTGAAGCAATTTCTGGAGGAATCCTTGGATGAATTTATGTAGGAATTCCTGGAGGAATTTCTGGAGAAATTCCTCGAAGAAAGCCGAGCAATTTCTGGTTAGTGGTAGAATCCCTGGCGAAATTTCTAGAGGAGTCCCAGGAGGAATCCTAGGCACAATCCCTGGGGAATCCCTAGAAAAAATCCTGGATAAATTTCCGGAGGAATCCCTGGAACAAAAATTCTGGAATCCCTGAAGCAATTGCTGGAAGAATCCCAGCAGAAATTCTTGGAGGAACCCCTGGTGGAATTCCTGGAGGAATTCTCAGGGAAATTCATGGAGGAGTGATTCCTGGAGTAAATTCTGAAGGTAACCCTGGAGGAATTCCTAACGAAATCTCAGTTTTTTGTGCTCTTTGTATAACGTTTTTTTTAAATTGTATTCGTTGATGTCATCAAAAGCCGATAACGACAGACATTCGAGAGCGAAAGTGGAGATGGGTCGACCACACTCTACGTAGGAGCGGGATCGAAATCTACAAACAAGCGTTAGATTGAAATTATTGGAACCCAGCAGGAGATCGCAGCAGAGGCAGATCCAGAGGCTCATGGTGGCGCAACCTCAACAAGGAAATAAAAGAAGCCGACGGAAATTTAAACTGGCTACAGGTCAAGGCGATGTCTGGCAATCGCTCAGGATGGAGATCTTTCAAATCGGCCCTCTGCACCACCTTGGACCGAAAGGCAAGGGATAAATGGATATATGTTTGAGTAGTCAACCATGTTTTTAAATTTTAATCCTGTTGATGTTGTATCAGCATTCCAAAAGATCACACAACACATCCCAGCGCATCTTAAATCTCTCATCAGACTTCCGCCACAAACTTTCACCGTCGTCGTCTTCGTCGTCGGAACCTTTCTCCGCGCGTACGGAAGACGAAAAACCACCAGCTGCAAACCGCGTGCGATAGGGGAAGCAATCAGTGCACTTTTGCAGCAGCGCGTTGCAATTGCAGTGGGCACACAACACTCTCGTTCGTGACCCTTGTTGCTGCTGGTTGCGTTTTGCGGGGGAAAATGAAAGTGACCGGGGATGAGGAAACGCGATATGCAATCGGATGCAAACCGCAAACCAACTTTCGCGACCATCAGGCGTTCATTCGTATCACGCGCTGTTCAGTACGATCGGATTTATTAAGCGTTCACCCCTTCTTTCCTTTCTAGACGATGGCGCGCTGAACGTGAAAGTGTTGCATTATGCGTGGGAAAAATTGAGAAGTTCCTCACATCGCGGAAAAGCAAGATGACCCAAGAAATGAGCGACTGGTTTGATTGCATCCAAATAATGAGGTTTTCAGATGTTCTGGGTGCGGATTGCAGCATCTGGAAGTTGTCTATAGTCGATTAAGAAAATAAAATTCCCTGATTTTTGCAGGTTATTTGAAAAGTATCAGAACTTCAAATCGCGGTCTATTTAAAATAACAGTTTGCCTAACATTTCTTTTCTTCAATAAGAGCAAAAATAAAGCTTAAAAAAGCTAAGGAAACCCTTATTTTACGACGTGGTTAGCGAGTTTTACACATGTCGTACATATATGACACTTTTGTGCTAATGAGACGCCTGTCTTCAAGTGAAGTAACATCTGATAATTATAAATTTAAGTTTCCATCCATCTTCGCAGCCCCAGAGCCTAGCCAGAGGATGAATCCAAAGGCGGAAGTCGTCTCTTTATTTCCCTCGCTAATTTGCTTATTCCATTTCTTGCAAGGTTTATCGCGGGCTTGCTGGCCTGCCACCGTGCATATGCAAAGCCCCACCACCACCACGACGAAGGACATGAGCCACCCATCGAGAACGAAACGATGATGACGCGGACTTACAGTTACAGAAAAACAACAGCTACCAACTGCTTGACCTACTTTCCCAGGGTGAACCAAATGCTGCACAGTTTTGGGTAGGGTTGTACGCGGGTTGGCCGACTGTTCTTTCCCCTGAAGCGTCGTCAGTCCCGGTACCGGTGGTGTTTCAGAACGTCGTCATCGTTGTCAACGCCAGCAGGAGCAGAGGGGGAGAATGATGATTGGAAATGCAAAAGTGAAAAAAAAGTTTTAAATTTAAGTAGATGCCAGTACTACCTACCTGGATGCCGATGCAATGTAACAGCCAGACCTCGTCGTCGACAGCAGGCGCGCTCTTTCTCTGGGTTTGTTGCCCGGGCAAACTGTTTGCCGCATTTATTTATCGCCTTAATCCGGCTGCATTACAAAGTATTTGCGCTTAAGAAACACATGCATCACGTGTTCCAATTAATTTACCTGCGACCTGAGATTGCGGGAGTTCTGTCGTAGAGCCTTGCTGGAAATCCATTT
Organism: Aedes albopictus; assembly: GCF_035046485.1. NCBI lineage: Eukaryota > Metazoa > Arthropoda > Insecta > Diptera > Culicidae > Aedes > Aedes albopictus. The sequence goes on from NC_085138.1 coordinate 410,125,923, forward strand.
CTCTCTAGGTTGGAATAATGTGATTCATGCTTTCAGAGATTTATTAAACTGTTTCTGTTTTTCTGAATGTATGTTTCCAAAGAGAAATGGATTATCAAATACTTTTAACTGTTCGTTAGTCAGTTATATCGTTAGTATTGTAAATCGCATAAATTAAATAAATGATTCCTACTTTGATACCTTGCTGACTACATTGTAGTTTTATTCCAAATCTGAGCGTAGAATAAGAGTGCAAACTTCGTCCCACTTCGACGACGTTCATCCACCCAAGTAACCAAAAGTTCCGCTCTCCATGACAAAATGCACTTTCAAGTTCCACAAAGTTCAGATCAATTTCCGAACGGAACTTTCTAGCTGCTTAAGAGGCTAACAATGAGCCTTGCTGGAACTTCGCACATAAGTTCCAGCAAGGCTCATTGTTAGCCTTTAAAGCAGAACTTCGTGGAACTTGAAAGCTGCTTAAAATGCTACTCGGAACTTCGTTGGAACTTTCTAGTTCCTTGAAGTTTATTTCAGTAGCTTTATGTTCTAAGGATGTATAATTGTCATTTTAGTAAAAAACATCATTATTAGCAAATTTTCGTAGTACAGTCGACTCTCCACATGTCGATGTTCTACATCTCGATATCTCTCCCTATCTCGATGGCTTGATCGGTCCCTTCAATCTGCATACATTTCACCTCTCTGTATGTCGATATCTCTTTATCTTGATATCTCCCTATCTCGATGCGATCTCGTTCGTTTTTGTTCTAGATTTTCTCTCCATATGTCGATATGCTCATATTCACAGGTTGCTAGATTTCGTTTGGGCTGCAAAACGGTGAGTCGATAAGGAGAGCGTCCAATATAGCTCTGGTTCTCACAAGTTCCTACCTCATGCTTCCACGGGTCAAGCGATGACAAAGACCGCCAGCTAAGAGTTGTGTGCTTAGCTGGTAGTGCAGCCTGGGCACTGTTGTCCTTCTGACATCAGCTAGATTGAGGAGGTACGATCCGAGTGTCTGTTCACCAAGGAGGTGCGGCTCAAACAGCGTCTGTTCTGGCATCCAGCGGCTGAGTAAGAAACGCTGCACCACGCCCAGCTAGATCCAAGGTGGTAGCCCCATCAGCGTGGTCGTCCCAGTGTTGGTTGGGACGTTAAACAGAACTGGCACGATGGCCCTCCGGCGAGACAGGAGTGTTGGCGTAGGCCCAATAAGCCACCCGTAAAAATCCCCATTGCGAATAACATAGGAGAAAATACGACTCGATACAATCGGCAAAGACCCACGCGACGAAATAAGGACTACGATTGGAAACTTGGAACATGGAATTGCAAGTCACTAGGTTTCGCAGGATGTGACAGGATAATCTACGACGAACTACATCCCCGCAACTTCGACATCGTGGCGTTGCAGGAACTTTGTTGGACTGGACAGAAAGTGTGGAAAAGCGGGCATCGAGCGGCTACCTTCTACCAAAGCTGTGGCACCACCAATGAACTGGGAACAGGATTTATAGTGTTGGGCAAAATGCGACAACGTGTGATCGGGTGGCAGCCGATCAACGCAAGGATGTGCATGTTAAGAGTTAAGGGCCGTTTCTTCAACTACAGCATCATCAACGTCCACTGCCCACACGAAGGGAGACCCGATGACGAGAAAGAAGCGTTCTACGCGCAGTTAGAGCAAACATACGATGGATGCTCGCCGCGTGACGTGAAAATCGTTGTCGGCGACATGAACGCGCAGGTAGGAAGGGAGGAAATGTACAGACCGGTAATCGGGCGAAACAGCCTGCACGCCGTATCGAATGATAACGGCCAGCGATGCGTAAACTTTGCAGCCTCCCGTGGTATGGTAGTCCGAAGCACCTTCTTCCCCCGCAAAGATATCCACAAAGCCACCTGGAGATCACCCGACCATCAAACAGAAAACCAAATCGACCACGTTCTAATCGACGGTAAATTCTTCTCAGATATAACCAACGTCCGCACATACCGCAGTGCGAATATACATTCGGATCACTACTTAGTCGCTGTATGCATGCGCTCAAAACTTTCGACAGTTATCACCACGCGTCGAAGTCGAACGCCGCGGCTCAACATCGAGCAACTTCGTAACGTAGAAGTGGCTCAAGACTACGCGCAGCAATTAGCAGTGGCCCTACCAACGGAAGAGCAGCTTGGCGCAGCTACACTTGAAGATGGCTGGAAGGACATCCGATCCGCCATAGGTAGTACCTCGGCTACAGCACTAGGCTTCGCGACTCCGAATCACAGAAACGACTGGTACGACGGCGAATGTGAACAGTTGAAAAACGAGAAGAATGCAGCATGGGCGAGAATGCTGCAACACCGTACAAGAGCGAATGAGGCACGTTACAAACAGGCGCGGAACAGGCAGAACTCAGTCTTCCGGATGAAGAAGCGCCAGCAGGAAGAACGAGATCGCGAAGCGATGGAAGAGCTGTACCGCGCTAAGGACACACGAAAGTTCTACGAGAAGCTGAACCGCTCGCGCAGAGGCTTTGTGCCACAAGCCGACATGTGCCGAGATAATCACGGGAATATTCTCACGAGCGAGCGTGAGGTGGTCGAGAGGTGGCGGCAGCATTACGATGAGCACCTCAATGGCGACGTTGCAAGTACCGAAGGTGGCGTGGTAACCGATCTAGGAGTATGTGCACAGGACGAAAGACTTCCGGCCCCTGACCTTCAAGAGATTGAGGAGGAGGTTGGCCGGTTGAAAAACAACAAAGCCGCTGGAGCAGGTCAACTACCAAGCGAGCTTCTAAAATACGGTGGAGAAGCACTGGTGAGAGCACTACACTGGGTCATTACCAAGATTTGGGAGGAGGAAGTATTACCGGAGGAATGGATGGAAGGTATCGTGTGTCCCATCTACAAAAAGGGCGACAAGTTGGATTGCGGGAACTACCGCGCGATCACACTACTGAGCGCTGCCTACAAGATACTCTCTCAAATTTTATGCCGCCGTCTATCACCGATTGCAAGAGAGTTCGTGGGGCAATATCAGGCTGGATTTATGGGTGAACGCGCTACAACGGACCAGATGTTCGCCATCCGCCAGGTGTTGCAGAAATGCCGCGAATACAACGTGCCCACACATCACTTGTTCATCGATTTCAAATCGGCGTATGATACAATCGATCGAGAACAGCTATGGCAGATTATGCACGAATACGGATTCCCGGATAAACTGATACGGTTGATCAAGGCGACGATGGATCGAGTGATGTGCGTAGTTCGAGTATCAGGGACACTCTCGAGTCCCTTCGAATCTCGCAGAGGGTTACGGCAAGATGATGGTCTTTCGTGCTTGCTGTTCAACATTGCTTTGGAGGGTGTAATACGAAGAGCGGGGATAAACAAGAGTGGGACGATTTTCACGAAGTCCGTTCAGCTGCTTGGTTTCGCCGATGATATTGATATTATTGCTCGTAAATTTGAGACGATGGCGGAAACGTACATCCGACTAAAGAGTGAAGCCAGGCGAATCGGATTAGTCATTAATGTGTCGAAGACAAAGTATATGATGGCAAAGGGCTCCAGGGAGGAATCACCGCGCCCGCCACCCCGAATTCATATCGACGGTGATGAAATCGAGGCGGTTGAAGAATTCGTGTACTTGGGCTCACTGGTGACCGCCGACAACGACACCGGCAGAGAAATTCAGAGGCGCATTGTGGCAGGAAATCGTTCTTACTTTGGACTCCGCAGAACTCTACGATCGAAAAAAGTTCGCCATAACACGAAGTTAACCATCTACAAAACGCCTGATTAGACCGGTCGTCCTCTATGGGCACGAAACATGGACCCTACGTGCAGAGGACCAACGCGCCCTTGGAGTTTTCGAACGGAAGGTGTTGCGTACCATCTACGGCGGAGTGCAGATGGAAGACGGGACTTGGAGAAGGCGAATGAACCACGAGCTGCATCAGCTGCTGAGAGAATCAACCATCGTCCATACCGCGAAAATCGGGAGGCTACGGTGGGCGGGTCACGTCATCAGGATGTCGGATAGCAACCCGACTAAAATGGTTCTCGACAGTCATCCGACCGGTACAAGAAGACGTGGAGCGCAGCGAGCTAGGTGGGTCGACCAAGTGGAGGACGATCTGCGGACCCTACGCAGAGTGCGGAACTGGAGACAAACAGCCATGGACCGAGTGGAGTGGAGGCGGCTACTATGTACAGCAGAGGCCACCCCGGCCTTAGCCTGACCGATGATGATGATGATAGATTTCGTTTCGTGGGTGAAAACATTCTGGGAAGTGACATCTGTTTGTTGACGGCTTTTCCTAGTTACGGAGGATTTTTCAATCTAGTGTGCATTACAAATTTGTTCTACAATTCAATCTCTCCCTATCTCGATGGTCCCTTCAATATCGAGATGTAGAGAGTCGACTGTAAACTAAATTCACCAAATCAATGAATATGAAGTGCAAATGAAAAAAAATATGACGCCCTCCATATTCGAACCGGTAGTCGCTGCGTTTAGAGTCCTACACTCTACCTCGACTCCACAATTGCGATGGACTGCAAGCAGATGAAATCTGACTTGAATCAATCCTCTGTCGACATCTAGGTTTTCACACTTGTACAGTAGCGAAGTTAACTTATTCATATTATGTATCTGTGTCCCGGTTCAAATCTACATAGGAGTGCATCATATATATAAAATCCCAGAGTTGTCTGTCCTTCCGTCACCTTCGAAATGTTTCATTGAAATGTTTCACAGAATAAAAGCTACAATAATCATTGCACTGGAGCATTGCACAGGGTATATTCCCAAATCCTGGCGGGATATTACTGTGAAGTTTATTCCGAAAGTGGGTCGTGCAAGGATGGAAGAAAATCACTTCTAACGACAAATGATACACCATACGAACAATCAAAGATAGCCGTTGCTCTTGCGGTAGCATGATGCGTCACCCTCGCTCTGTGCTCGTATCACAGAGCAATCAAACATCTGATGCACGCTTTATCGCGGGATCTATCGTTATCGGATCATGTTACAAGCCGCGATAAACTTTAGTCATCACGATTATGGCCACTTTTGCACCCGGAACCAAAATTCATGATCTTCCAGATTCACATTCCATATTACATTCATATGCAGATCATATGAAGCTTCAGCAATAAGCATGCACAAAAAGTGATCGAATATTGAAATTTATCATTTCGACTTCATGATAACGATCGCATCACGGCCGCACATGCCGAGCGATTCATTATTCGAGGAGCATGGGTTGTTATGAATGCTTGACGATAAAATTCTATCATTGTTGCTATGATCGAGCGATGCCTTCCAACCGCGACACATTTGGGATCCCATCATGATCACTGGATTTCCATCTTTGGGGTCGTGCGTCGTATGAAGAAGCAAAGAGTTTCAGACCTATCAGTTTGACCTCTTTACTTCTGAAATGCTTAGAACGCATTGTGGATCATCACATCCGTGATGTTCATCTGACCAACGTGCCTCTTCATGTGAACCAACATGCCTACCAATCTAGTAAGTCCACTGTGACTCTTTTACACAAGGTTGTTTACGATATCGAGAAAGCATTCGCTCAAAAGCAGTCTTGTCTGGGTGTTTTCTTAGATATCGAGGGTGCCTTTGACAACGTGCCTTTCGATGCCATATTGGAAGCCGCACGGAATCATGGTATATCTCCAATGATTTCCAATTGGATTCACCAAATGCTCAAAAACCGATATCTCTTCTCGACATTGCGTCTAGCAGGGATTAGGAAATTGAATGTTTGTGGATGCCCCCAAGGGGAAGTCTTGTCACCGCTTTTGTGGAATCTCGTAGCAGATACGCTATTGAGGCAACTCAATAATAGCGGTTTTCCTACTTATGGTTTTGCCGACGACTACCTAGCATTGTTAGTTGGTATGTGTATCACCACCCTTTTCGACCTGATGCAAAGCGCCCTTCAGGTAGTTGAGGGTTGGTGTCGCCAATATGGCCTTTCGGTTAATCCGAATAAAACATCTATTGTTCTTTTTTACGGAAAGGCGAAACCGTAATGGCGTTTGACCTTTGCGTCTCTTTGATTCTGAAATCGATGTGACTGAACAGGTTGAGTTCAGAATCAAGAAAGCTTGTATGGCCTTCAGGCAATGCCGGCGAACCTTCGGTACAACTTGGGGTCTAAAACCCAAGTATATCAAATGGATCTACACAACTGTTCTTCGGCCAATATTGGCTTATGGATGTCGTGTGTGGTGGCAAAAGGGCGAAATGAGAACGGTCCAATCAAAATTAGACCATCTCCAAAGGATGTGCTTAATGGCGATGTCTGGAGCGTTCTCTTCAAATCCACGGCAGCGCTCGAAGTTCTCTTTGACGTTGCTCCACTACACATTCATCTCAAACAAGAAGCACTTTCTTGCACTTACCGTCTACGGGTACTCGGTCTACTAAAGGAAACTCCTGTGAACCGCACATCAACACACACCTCGTTGTTTCCACTTTTGGTGAATTGGGACAAAATTGTCCTTGCTCCAAGTGATCTTACAATTGGTTGTAATTTTCCATATAGGACATTTTCCACGAAATTCCCTTCCCGGGAAGAGTGGACATCTGGATATATGGAGAGAAGTATTTCAGACGGCATCGTATGTTACACTGGCTCCCTTCTCGAAGGTCGAGCAGGTGCTGGTGTTTATTCTCGTGAGCTAAGGCTGTATCAGTCTTACTCACTTGATAGACACTGCACCGTTTTTCAGGCCGAAATCTTTGCTCTTATGTGCGGAGTGCAATCAGCACTTCAGCAGCACGTAATGGTCAGATAGCCAGGATATTCTGTTGTTCTTAACCCGCTGCACAGTGGGAACAAATAGGTATAAAACGCGAATAAATTCAATATCTCTACTCGGAGTGGATGGATTTGAATCAATTTTTGACACAAACTGCAAAAATTTCTACAGTTTCAGATAAGGAGGTTGTCATTTGCCGCACGATGTTGGAAATCAGTGTATTGAGCTCGTTTTACCCCATTCTTTTTCACACACATCTTTTTGAGAATTTTTTTATCTATTCCCGACTGGCGCGCAAAATAAATGACTTATTTAATTCGTATTTGTGTAAAAACTTCCATAGTATCGGCAATTTGTCATAAGGTTGGTCATGCTCTTATCAATTGCGTTCCACTCCGGGCGGAGATGCATGTGAAATTTTAAAGAAATAGGGGTCACCGAGGTTATTTGAAGAAATTTCGATTTTTGAGGCCGTGCAGTGAGCCAAACCATCTCCATTCGATACTACGGAAGTTTTTACACAAGCACGAATTAAATAAATCATTCATTTTACACTTTAGGATTTTTCTAAAAAGGTGAAAATAAGAGAGAGTGGGGTAAAACGGGCCCGGTACACTGATTTCTAGCATCGTGCGGCGAATGACAACCTCCTTATCTGAAACTGTAGAGATTTTTGCAGTTTGTGTCAAAAATTATTTCAAATCCATCCACTCCGAGCAGAGATATTGAATTTATTCACGTTTTATACCTATTTTACCTATTTTTTTCCATTGTGCGATGTGGTAAAGAGCTATAGGCTCTCTTTTGCTTTATGCGTTATTACAGTGCCCTTTTCAGGGCGTTGTTTGAACCCATTATGGTACGCTTATGCGTTAGTATCCTCTTCCAGGGTATTTCCCTACCTGTCCTTATCCCCATCCCTATCCTTATTTCCTTCCTTTTCCCTCAGGTAGATGATGAAATAGGCTATTATCTTGGCGATGGCACAAATGTCCCAAATGGAGGATAACGTGCCTCTGGAGCCGGCCTTCTGAAACCTGATTGCACCTGTGTTGAATTGGTGTATCATTGTAAAGGTGCATTGTTAACACGCAGAAAAATAACACATATTAGAACCAAATTCAAAGAGACTTCGTTACTAAGTCGCGAGGTTTGTTGAATCAATAAAAATATTTCTTTGTTTTCAATATTGGAGAATGCATAATGCCAATATGAGCAAGGTAATTCAGTTTTACCTTCAGATTTTCAAGAGCAGATCTGGTCGTGAGCGATAACTCGCTATCAGTACAGCATATTATAGCAGTACCCGTGTTCAATTATCACTTGCCTTTTTTATTTCGCTTTCACTTTCAAACAAAAATATTTTGTTTTTGAATCTAAGTCCATGAATATTTGTTTCAAAAAAATATAGGCTTGATTGTTAAAGCAATGAAAATAATACTTTGAAACTAATACCAAATGTAATTGATTCAAAGCAAAATGGTATTAAGCCGTGGATCAATGGTTTATTTTTTTTTTATTCTTGAATATTGTAGTATTGTTTGGTCCCCATTTATGAAAACTCATGAAGAACGCATAGAATCGGTGCAGAAGAAATTTTTGCTATTTGCTCTACGTAAACTGAGATGGACAACTTTTCCACTTCCTTCTCATGAATCACGTTGTATGCTAATAAACATACAAACTTTAAAGGAACGTCGTGAATATGCTATGATAACATTTGTAAATGACATTGTTTCGTAACGTGTAGATTGCAGCAATCTGCTATTCTGTTTTAATTTTTATACTCCGACTCGACAATTAAGAAATCGAAACATATTTGCGGTCAGTCATCATCGTACAAATTATGCGAAATTCAGCCCAATCAATAGAATGATGTTAATTTATAATAAGCATTACGAATCTATCGACTTGACCATGTCTCGCGTAAAGTTAAAACAATATTTCAACTCTGTACGATACAATAGAATATAGAACAAATTATGTATGTATGTAGTCTACAAACGGTTGACGAAATAAAAAAATAAATAAATAAATAAGTACTTTATTTTTGAGTTTAAAATATTTTTTTCTGCGTGTTGCTAAAGTACATTATTGCATAGGTGCATCCTTGCATTGTTGTGTCGTATCATTGGTGCATCATTGTATTGATACATCGTTGTATGGGTGCATCTTTGAATTGGTGCATCGTTGCATTGGTGCATCATTGCATTAGTACATCGTTGCACAGGTGCATCGTTGCATTGCTGCATTGATGCATCGTTGCAGTGTTGGGTCATGGCATTGGTGCGTCGTTGAGTTGGTGCATCATTGCATTGGTGCATCGTTCCATTGATGCATCGTAGGATTTGTAAAGCATTGTTTCTATAAATTATTTCAGCAATTTCTAGAATTTTCTTTCCATTCTATGGATCAGAATCCTACAACAGTCATTTACAGTCAAGAGGTGGATACTTGAAACACAGACAAACAGACGTATCACTTGGAACAAATTGTGATAAAAGTCATCGTTACGAAAACATAATCGCCCAATGCTAACCAAGCTATGTTACGCAAACCCCTCAGTAGGTGGCGGTAGTGAGCAAACGTCAAACAGGAGTAAAAACGATGCGAGCGCCGTGATCGAGTGATTTGCGAACTACAAAATATTTGAACTAACCGTTAAAAATGGTAACGATGAAAAGTGAGTAGAGTGAGACGTCTGTTTGTCTGTGCTTGAAAGTATACCTTCTGGCGCTTTTCAATGAGATACCCAATGCTGTGAAATATTTCATATATGCATTGATGTAATGGCTTTCGTGGAATCTTATGAAAGGTTTCCTTCTGGCAGATTCTGTGAATAAAAATCATAGATATGAAATCCCAGAGTTGTTTGTCCATTCAACACGCTTTGAAATGTTTCGTTGAATTGTTTCACACGGTATGACAGTTATACAGTTATACTTTTTAGGAACGTAGCTAGCCACGCTGGGTCTGCTAGTAAAGTAATAAGTAAATTTGAGCATGTATTCTCAATAATACAAGCAACAACAAGTTGTGATGAATCTGAAAAGTACATTTTTGTTTTCACATTCATTTTGAGGAAGTTCCGTCAGAAGCTGCTTAGAAGGCTATCCGACTTCTTATGTGAACTTTCAAGTTCCGAAATTATTTAAAAATAAAGGAAGGCTAAAGAGCAACCTCCAACAAGCTGCTTAGCTTATAAAGTACCCTCTTATCTGAACTTTTGGTTACTTGGGGTACATAGTAGCGGTCTCCATTCTCCTCGGTCCTTAGCTGTGTGTCTCCAATTCCGCACTCTGCGAACAGTCCACCGATCGTCCTCCACTTGATCGACACACCTAGCTCGCTGCGCACCACGTCTTCTTGTATTGTCGGGCCGCCACCAAACCGGACGTCGCACAATCAAGTCGCGACGCGACCCAACTCGCGACGTTTTTGAATCGTGTCAAAAGTAGTGCGCATCCTTCCCGTAGTTGTCAGCAACACAGCGCACTAGATGCGAAACAGTTGCGACACTTGTGGACCAAGAAAATAGCAATTTTTGATTGAATGTCTGTCTTGATTCCAACCAGATAGACAATACCGGTCGGACGACTCTTGCGAACCATTTTAGTCGGGTTACTATCCGACATCACGATGACGTGACCCGTTTTTCGCGATGCGGACGATGGTTGGTTCTCTAAGCAGCTGATGCAGTTCGTGGTTCATTCGCCTTCTCCAATTCCCGTCTTCCATTTACACTCCGCCGTAGATGGTACGCAGCACCTTCCATTCGAAAACTTCAAGGGAGCATTGGTACTCTGCACGTTTCCTGCCCATAGAGGACTACCGGTCTAATCAGCTTTTGTAGATAGTTAACTTCGTGTGACGGCGAACTTTGTTCTGCGGAGTCCAAAGTAAGCTCGATTTCCTGCCGCAATGCGTCTCTGAATTTCTCTGCTGGTGTCGTTGTCGGCAGTCACCAGTGAGCCCAAGTAGACAAATTTGGGAAACACGAATTCCAAGAACGCAGAAATTCGGGGCAGCGTGCGCAGTGATTCCTCCCTGGAGCCCTTTGCCATCATGTACTTTGTCTTCCACAAATTAATGACTAATCCGATTCGCCTGGCTGCACTCTTTAGTCGGATGTACGTTTCCGCCATTGTCTCAAATTTGCGAGCATGTTTACGTTCTCGAATTTCTGTTGATATCGGATTGTGATGGTATCGTCGATGGAAAATCATCTCCAGGGTTGCAGTTGTGGTGATGGAACAAGTGCGAAACGTTCGACTGCAGAGGCCACAACTCCAGGCTTGCCCAGGAAATCCCCAGGATTTCCCGCAAAGAGGTAAACTCAATCTGCCCGACGAACTGTAAACTTGACAAGCATGCCTTCAAATCATATAAAAACAGTATTTATAAAAAAAAAACAAAATCAAAACATTTTCTGCGTAACTGCTGATCGCAGTGACTCTGTTGGCTGGCAGTTGTAAAAACGACACAATCTTTTTCAACCTTCAGTAAACGATTAATCTGCTTTTATTCACTGTTTTCTAACTAACGTAAATTCGTTCAAATATTTATCACACTAAATTCGGAATTTTGCACAGCCCGTGATCGAAAACGGAGTAACATTCCAAGTAATATTTTAAGTTTTGTTCGGCTCTATAAGAGATCTCTTATGACCAATTTGATAAAACTTGTAATTTGCAATAACTTTTGTTCAAGCGTTGTCGGAAACGCTTTCTTGGCATAGAAATAGTCGTTCAAAGTCGTGGAAAGGAAAGGGTTAACACCTTGATCTGCAATTTGCTTCGAATGGACCAGCCAACTTGATCATTACACATGAAGAGCAGTGGCGCTGTCTTGTGCCGCGCGCCTTTCACAGTTGCATAAAGCCTCCGCATATGATTCCGATCCATGCTTGCAAACACACTTTTTCTTTGTGCTGCCGTATATTATTACAATGAATTCTTTTCTCTAATGCTTTTGCTACACTGAACTGCTATCTGTTTAGCCAACCATACAATATTCGAATGCAAAAGTGTTTGAATGGCAAGAAATTTTCAGTTGGTAGCTGTGGAAGTACTCGTAAAATACTAAGCTGAGAAGCGTGCTCTCTCCCAAGTGGAACATCACGTAAAGGAAAAGCAGGGTTTGAATTTCTTTCGAAAAATCAATAGACGTCACTGATTATGAACAAAATATATTAGTGTGATATTTCATCGATCATCATTCACTTTACGAAATACAAAACTTTCAATAATTTAGTTATGATTAAATAAACGGAATTCTCTCTACATTGCAACAGGATAGTTTTTCTCTTTTGCATCTTATCGACATCATCTCGTCGCACTTAGCTTGGGTGCCAAATATCGATATCTACGGGTAATATTTACAACGCTAGTAGTGTAGTGCTTTGTTTCTAAAAAAAAGTGTCTGTTTTCTTGATTTTCACTCTTCAATTGCCCTAAGCTTTTAATGAATTATCATTTCATATTTTACCTAAGGGGAGTTTTCAACTTTCACTTTATTTATAATAATAATATTCTTAATTCTAAATCGTTTTTTTATGTTGTTAGCAATAATTAGCTCACAGGCGAGTTAAAATATCTACAACGAGATCTCGATACCGTTGATAGTTGAATTACGTGTTGTTTTGCTTTTTGATTTGGCTAATATACATGTACTTGCAGTAATGCTTTTTTCTCTGAGCTGAGAATTTTAAATCAGTTCGATTTGATATTCAGAATATTCTCTCTAAAACAAGAAAAGGGAAGTCTATCCCGCAAAAATATAAACAACAAAACCTAAAACAATAGATCAACACATTGCTAGAAGGTAAAATGCTTTCTAAGCCGTGGGCGATGAAAAGGTAAGTAAAAAGAAGGAACCAACTAATATCCACATAGGAAACCAGGTAGTGAGAGTGTTTGGGTGAATAGGATGGAAAACAGAAATGCCTAACTAAATGCACATCTATCTCTCGGTTTCACGTGGCGATCTGCCACATGGTGAGAATTGCTTTCGCACTTGCCTTCAGCTGGGGAAAATCACAGGAATGACTAAGACAACGGAGCGTGGCTAGGTAGAGTTCCTGCAGGGCCTGCAACCGGTGCAGGATTCGGGCTGCTCGCGTTGGACGTTTTGTAGATAACCGATAGAGACGCAAGTTAAGCGAGATGCTGTCGCTCAGTTCGCGCTTTATTGCCGCTAGGCAATCGTATCGCGGAGGTGAGTTTGGCTGGATAGGGGTGAATCAAACAATGTATTAGAACAGCTTAGAACCGTAGATCTGCAGAACTACTTACTTTGATGTCGTTGCAAATGAGTGTTGTGGCGTATAGCCTCTCTGGAGGGTTCAAATTGGAAAGAATGAACCCAAGAACGTTGGGGACAGTTATCGGCAAACTGCGAGAGAAAACTCGACTCTCCACTTTCCTGGAAACAGTGTACAGTGTAGTACAAAAATAGACATCAGTGGGGGCATCAATTTTTGTCATTGGATGACATCTTGGACAACATAGGATACAATCCAAAACCACAAAATTGAGCAACGAAAAATTATTAGTTTTGATACGACGGCCAATATACGATTGGAAATTTATCTGCGCGTCGATACCAACAGACAGCACTATTGAAAACAATGATAAATGTGAACCCTTGTGGAAACAAAATCCTTACCTTTGATTGGGGAAAATAATCAGCGTAGGAAACGCATCCATGGTGTACTCCCATGGAAGATCATTCTTATCGCCATCGATGCGAACGAACTCGAGCAACGGTTGATGCTGCAGCATTCTCGAGATGGTTAGCAGATGCTGCGAGAGCAAACTGCAGAAGGCACATTGAGCTGAGTAGAAGTGGACGACGACAGTCTAAAACAAGCATGGTATCCAATTGATAAGGTTTACCTGGATAAATCTTAATAAGCATTTTTACCTTATTGGAATTAATCACCACGTGATTAAAGTTATGAGAATTGATCTCCCGCACAAAGTGGTGCTTATGATGCACCACCGGATGATCCCCAGTGGCCACCGGTTCCCGCGGATTCATCTTGTTGTCGTTACCAGAAACGTTTTGGCTTTTGCCAGTTTCCTTCTGTTGCTGAAGTTTGGCGGCCATTTCCGATCGTTTCACTTCAATCATCCGACGGTGTTCCTTGCGGAATTCACTCATGTTGAACGAATGAGTATTTTTGAACGAGACGTTATTCGATCTGAGGAACCGGGGGTAGGTTCGATTGTAAAAGTCATGTACAAGCTTGGCTAAACTTGAAAGGTTTACTTCTTTCTTGAGTAGAAACGTGGATTCATCCTGAAAGAAAAATACTGTATAAGTTTTGATGAAAATTACAAGTTTCTATGTTACACTAGTGTCGCGTTACGGAGGAATTCTATATCATTAGATCAAAAAGACTTACCTCTGGATCTACTATTACAGCGATAGACTTGTTCGGCATATGCAGCACATCCACTCCCAATCGTTCAGCAAAAGCATGGTATAAATCACTGTCCATCCCCAGGAACGTCAATGTCTTGTTGAACTTACAGGACATTCCTTTTATCCAATCCACATAACCATTTTCAAGTCCTGGCGTCTCCTGAAAGAACACTTCACTGCCATCGGACTCGCTCAACCGAAGCAGCTCACACTGTCGTCTTATGCTTAATCTTTTCAACAGCTTTGGTCCTCGATAGTCCTGATCCGAATCCAGCATGGAAGTCACTGGGCTTTTTTCCCGACCATCGTCGTGTTTCAGCGAACCATAAAGCTGACTTCGTTTCCTTTGACCACAACTAGCCTCACCCCCTATATCAATGTCTCCACACTCGTAGAATCTTTCGTCACACTTGACCTGCTCAATATCACAGTAGCCATCCCCGGACTTACGCGCTTCGCCAAACTTCGACGAATTTAACACGTTCACAAACGACACAGCAATAGCAGATTTGCCGGAAACTCCCCGGCAACCATCTTCCGCTGAATCCTTCTGCTCCTGCGAAGGATGCCGCTTCAACAGCAGTTCACATTCCTGTCTCAGCTGGCCGTAAGAATCGGTACTCACACGCCTTTGCTCTGCAATGTACTTCTTGGCCATCTCCTGCACCCAGATGTCGTTCCGGCAGTTGTAGTACTGCATACCCAGCTGCCGCAGCATCATGTACGCATCGGAAGACGATCCGTACAGCGAGCGAGGCGTGAAGAAGAACAACACCGGACCCTGATTGAAGTACGGGGCTAATGAAGCGGACTTGGTGGCACCGGGTGGCGCAATCCACATCGAAACCACCTGGATTTGCTTGTTGATCCAGGTGGTCAGCTCCGGCATAGCCCACGAATCGTTGCCGTGGTATTCCTATGGAAGCAAATTATAGATGATATGGTATGTTGTAAGTGTGGTCACAAATAATCCTCAAAGCTATTTAGTATACAACTAGAAGTATACAGCTTTGTGTGAATTTAGGTGGTTTCTAAGACTATAAACCGAACTATAATTTTTTAATAGAAGATTTATAAAAAAAATAATCATCATCTACTTACGATAGTTTCGTTCCACAAATACAGCCGAATGGCTGGAACCTCCTCGACACCGAAAGCACTGGAAGACTCGCCCGTGACAACGCCGAATGCCACCTCCTGGAAGGGGTCCTTCTCCAGCCACTTCAGCGACGTTTGATAGAACCGATTGTATTGCTTTCTATTGGCATCCATGTCCAAAAACGCTACGACCACCGCCTAAAAATGTTTAACCATGTAACACATCAAAAGAGACAACGACAATTCATGGATTCTTACATCTTTCCCAGTCATGAAGCTCATCAGATCTCCGGGCCCGACCATCCTCTGGATCGGGTTGATCAGCGATTGCACAAACCTGGACAGGGCCGCATTGGTCCACACCTGGTGGAACTGCACGGCCATTCCGTTCGGTTGGTAAGCCATCAGCACCGGCCAGGATTGCACCTTGGAGTACTGCAGTCGGCACTCTCCGCCCGGTTGCCAACAGTTGATCGCAGCAAAGTGAGCCTCGCGGTAGTAAAGTCGGGCCACGTGCTCGTAGACCGACCGGGCATGTTGGCTTTCCGCACACCACGGTGCGTAGTAAAATACGAACGAGAGCTCCGATTGCGAGACGCGAGTCTGAGTGGGCCCCAACGCTCCCGAAGGCCAATCGCTGACCAAGGAACCTTTCGAGAAGAATGGTGCCGGTGGAGGTGCTTTCGATATTCTAGGTGGACTGAAATGAAAAGATTCATATGAGATAAATGAAATTCTAATGAAAAGATGAAAATAGACAATTTGTGCATTTCATTAATATGTCGCAATGCATTGTTACAGTACATAGTTCTTACTGACCTGTGGAACGACTGGGTACAGCGGCTACTCAAGGCAACGAAGCGGATCTTGCGAAGTGAGACAATGGAGACAGACGAACAAGGACCACGGTTGGGCTTCTTGTCGAGTCTACCCAGTACAGCCTCATCAAGAACACGAAAACAGCCAAGGAAGTATGGGAGTCGGTCCGGAGTGCTCCCGGGAAGCAAGGAAGTACCAGCAAAATCACTATTCTTAGAAAGGTGACGCAGATGGGATACAATGACGGTGAAGACATTAGAGCAAACGTTAGCCGAATGAAGTATCTTTTCGAGAAACTTACGATCGCTGATCAAGAGCTCGACAAGGATCTGAAGGTGAACATCGTGCACAGCAGTCTATTCAATTATTTCTTCACGCTTCTCACGGAACTGAAGAGACGTCTGGATACGAATCTGACGATGGAATTCGTGCACGATAAGCTGATTGATGAAATTGTTCGGCAGAGCTACTTGAACGGTACGGAGTCAGCGCTGAGAACGGAGTTTAAGAAGAAATCAAGTTTGAGTCACTTGTGTCAGAAACCTGGGCACAAACGCAAGGATTATCGCCAGTGGATGGAGCAACGAGACGCGAAAGAAGCAGAGAAGATAACTCTCAAGCACATACACTGCCTATGATCGCATAATTGTCCCATATGAATAGGAAACCCAGCAAAGATGGGACTGATATGCGATCATGGGCAGTACAGGGGATGGCCAAAATGTTTGTGATAGGCAACTTTTTTTCTCTCACAAAAAAGTTCAACATTGTGTAACTTTTCATAGAGCGCATCAAATATTCTCAAATTTTGACTGTTTGTCAACCTATTATATGTGCTTGTGCATCATTGGTACAAATTTGAGCTCGATTGGTTAATCTTTCGCGAAGTTATAATAGTTCTGGTAAAACACTAATTTTTAGACTACTAATTTTTGAGCTGTCACATCTTGGAGACCAGTGAACCGAATTGAATGTAATTTTGAACTTTTATACACAATATATTAATGCTTGAAAATCATTTCAAACATGGGTATTTTTAAACGTTGAAAAAAATTATGATGGATTGACACTTTTCGGATCTTTTTCGAAAAAAAATCATTTTTTTACATCAATGTCATAAAATTTTGTTTTTGATATCCAAAGATTTTCTACTTCTGTTCATAAGATATCTACAAAAAGATATATTAGAGCCTATTTGGATTAAAGAAAGAACACATTTAATATTTTTTGCGCAATATAGTAAATTTGACACATTTTCCTCTAAATGGGTAAAAATGTCAAACCATCATAACTTTTTTCAACGTTTAAAAAGTATCTATTTTCAAGCATTATTATATTGTTGATTATCGCCAGTGAATCAAAATTAACACCGCTAGCTATCATGGTTTCCCATAGCGGAAATCATCATAGTTACAGGTCGCAAGCCCTGGTAAAGTGTGGAACGTTTTGATGGCTGTGATCCCTGACCATCATGTAATCATAATCCCAGGGATACTCAAGTGACCATAGTGTTGGGTTGTGGGGGTTGCGTGTGTGGGGTGCATATATTGACAAGCATTGCTATGGATCGTTAGGGCTGAGTAGGAACGGGAAATGGTTCTACGATTGCTTAATTGCGATTATACCTACTGGTATGGTCGTGGTTTAACAGTGGTGGCGCCGCTTTTCGCTTGTGTTCGGCCTAGGTGGTTTGTTTAGGCGGTGTGGGTAGGTCTGTATGTACTTCGTACGTGCAGTGCGTACGGCTTCAGCATTGTGGTTACTTGGGTAGTGTAGGATAATTGGGTTTGGGACTGAGGGGGTCGTCATTGATTCTGCCGACACCATTGAGTGCTCATTGTTGACGGTTGTGTTGGTGACGATTTCTTCAGCTTTATAATCTCATTTATACCACGCACAAACTTTGGGAAGAGGGACTGCTTTGTAATGCAAGAGAGGGATTTAAACTCTGCGTTACGGGTTGGGTGAGGTCATGCAGATTGCAGATAGAAGCAACCCAGGTGACCGTGCGGCTCGGGTCGTGATGGATGCATGAGTGCAGTGTGTGTGGGGTGCGCTACCCTGTCGGTGCAGTTGAGTCTGGGTTGGAGTGGAAAGAGATCCTTCTCTACCCTAGATCGGTTTCGGTTGTACGGGCGGGGTAGTGTTTGTCTTATTTGTGACGTGTTGTGCGTGATTTGCGGCCCGAGCTGCGTGGTTACTTGGGAAGTATTGTGCTCTGCAATCTAGATTTTGGTTTTAAGGTGAAGCTATGGCTGGGCTGTGCCTCGAATTTGTTGGGCGCAGGTCGGGAGAGCTGGTGGCGGTTTGTGCTGGAGGGTTTGCTCGATTGGCTATTCACTGTTGGTAGCCAGTCGATCGACTGTTCGCGCAGCCTGTCATTTGGTTCTTGGGGTTTGTGCTCTCGAGGTTCGGGGCGGTGCTTCATTGTATCTTCGCTTTAATACTAATATTCCTTGTTTGATTAATTGACTATTATGTACAGGCGTTTAACTCATTCTATTTCATAGATTGCCAGATTTAAGGGTAATGGTTCAATAGGGTGTTAGCAATCAGAGTGGATTAGAACGAGTTGGCGCCTACAATACACCAACACTAACACACATACACCAATACTTACACGCACACATGCACCTACAACTAGCTGTAAAAGACCAGTGGGCGGGACAATGGTGCCTACCCAACAGTTGTAGGTGGGGTGTTTGGCTTAGCTACATGACTTGGTCCGGCAAGCCCATAAACATCAATTGGTAGACGTATTGCCTAGTGAAAAAACAACGCAGATGGGCGAAAGCCAGGGGATGCGTTGATAATAGCAGAATAGCAGAATAGCAGATTATCGCCAGTGAATCAAAATTCAACCATCGCGCAACAATAATGACAATGTCGCAACCTGTATTTGTTGCGACAAAACAACCCATGCGACATAAGTTTGTCCCAACTTGAAAATAATGGGATTAACATCGTACACCACGAGTTTAGAGATTTTTAAGCCTTGCATTGCGATTTTCGAACGGTAACTTCGAGTCGGTAAACACTGCAACTCAGGTGAAGCTCTATCATCAAACAGTTTCGACTCTTGGTTAGTAATAATTTATTATTCACGAGTTGGAAAGTACGCAACAAATTCAGCCTCCGTTTTGTCTGCAACAAAAAATTTCGAGATCATGTCATTATCTGTCACCAGTAGGGATAAAGACTAATCGTCGCACCTTCTTTGTTGCTTGTTTTGTGCCTCTTTTGTCTAACAATTCTCTTCACTAATTATCGCTCAAAATTTCATTCAATTCGGTTCACTGGTCTCCGAGATATGACAGTACAAAAATTGATAGTCTTAAAAATAGTGTTTTATCAGATCAGTTATAACTTCGCGAAAGATTAACCAATCGAGCTCAAAATTGTACCACTGATGCACATATAATAGGTTAACAAACAGTCAAAATTTGAGAATATTCGATGCACTCTATGAAAAGTTACACCATGTTGAACCTTTTTGTGAGAGAAAAAAAGTTGCCTATCCCAAACAATTTGGCCACCCCCTGTAAATCTCCAGAGAGCAAAGGCTGCGGAGAAGTCTAAAGAAGAATTTTTTTTTTTTGCAAGGTTTCTAGCTGCACTCTGAATAGAGTTGAAACCTCTACACTAGACCCGAGGATAGGAAAGAGTACGTAATCTTTCAGAAGCAGTTTGCCAGCCGTACGCGGAAAATGATATGCACTGTTGCAACTGACTCAGAAAGCTACGGTAGAAGATTGGAAAGTTTTCAATTGGTCAGTCAGTCAAGATTTGCCTATGTAGTGTTATGGTCACACGTGTGTTTGTCTTCTTGTTTGATTTTGTGGTATGGTTCAATATGTTTTACTTCTCGTTAAATCAGTTGTCGTATGCTTGTTTTTTTTTCATCGAATCAATCGAACCCTGTATGTTAAAATATAGACGATCCTGTGTCAAATTGTTTCCTTTATTTCGCTAATCGTTTTCTACTTCTCTGTGTTCATCTCTTGTGTCCTTAAATTGTCATCGATCCAAAACCCACAGAAACATGTAAATGAACTTCTGTTGGTGTCATAATATTTACCATCTAAGAGATAACCAAAAATACGCCAAGTTGGTCAGTTGATTGTCCTATCGGTCCTACCTAGATAAACCATGTCATTTTCTCAAGCGTAGCCTAGAAATGTCAACCTGGTCATACACAAGTAACGTTGTTCAGTTAATAAAAAGCAGTCAGTTTTTGTCTAAAATGTCACGTCGAACGCATTGACGTCAACAATGCGTTTAAGTGTTCGCACGTTAGCTTCGAATCTATCAGCACAATTAAGTGCTGCAAATATCCTTCCCACTATTGATTCTTCGGTCGATTTTAATTGCTTTATTTAAAGAAAATATGACCAACTAACATTGTAAAAATTCGAAAAAGCGACTATGACATTAATAAATTACTGATCAAAATCAACCGAGAAACGTGGGAAATAGAGCCCAAACAACATTTTGAGGTCAGCTGGCTATAAAAGGTTCCAAAACCTGTCACAAATCCTATAATACTTTTATTAGGATTTGTAACGATCATCAAAACCTTCTCAAATCCAACCGACTTGGTACTATTGCTTGGGAATAGACTCTACTGAGCCCCGGCGGTTACTCCGTGTTTATCGAGCATGTCTGATACATATGATCAGCCATACTCCATCTGCAGCAGCCGGTTCGTGATGAACCGTTGGAGGCGCATTAAAATGTTAAAAGGGTGATATGTTTCACTAAAGAACACTACATTGCAATAATCAAAATGCAACTCCTTCACTTTAATACCGTCAACCCCTGCGAACTTGGCCAGGGTGAGAAGTCTAAAGAAGAATTTGGCCAGGGTGAGAAGTCTAAAGAAGAATTTGCATTTTTATCAAGACCACGTGCCGATGAATGACAACCAGTATCGGAATGGATCATAGATTCCCGAGCGTCATGCCATTGTTGGTGCAAGCAGTGAGCACCCCTCGTCGACCGCATCCAATGAACTGAAACGGGAGCAAAGCAGCGCAGCCAACATAACAAAACGAGAGAGGAAGTAACTCGCATCACCGCCGACGCGACGCGAGTACAGTTTTGAGTTTTTTCATTCGTGAACTAAAGTTCGAAGTGTTAACATCGTTTCGCTTAAATAAAGTTATCGTTTTCTTTGAAACTCTGTTTTCCGATTAATTCTCGATTGACGGCCACCTAATCGACAGGTTATGAGCCCTGCAACGCGGCACGAGTGAAAGAATCGGGATCAGAAAAGAAAGTGTTTTTCCGCGGACTTTGTGTGGCTCCTGAAACAACCGAATCGGCCGGCGAACAAAATGGCGGAGGCGAAAATTTCCCTGGAGCGGCTCAATGATTTCAATTGGAGCAGCTGGAAATTCCGAATGGAATTGCTGCTATTGAAAGAAGAGCTCTGGGACACAGTGAAAGACCCGAAGCCAGCGGTGCCTGACGCACAGTGGTTGGCCAAGGATGCTAAGGCACGTGCCACGATCGGGCTTGCCTTGGATAATAACCAATTGTGCCACGTTTTAAATAGTGCTACCGCTCACGACATGTGGAAGTCACTGAAGAAATACCACAATGGAAGTTCGCTGACCAACAAAATCCACGTTTTGCGCCGACTGTACTCACTTCGCCTTGCGGAGGGCGGAAGTATGTCGGAGCACCTCAGCGAAATCGCACAGCTAGTGAATCGTCTTTCCGGCATGGGTGAAAATTTGGCCGAACATCTGCTAATCGCCATTATGTTATCGAGCCTTCCGCACTCCTATGACGCGTTGATTACTGCTTTGGAGAGCCGTGGTGAAGATCAACTCAAATTGGAATATGTGAAGGGACAGTTGTTAGATGAGTGGCGGAGGAGGTGCGGGTGTAATGACGGCACTGGTCACCCTGAAAAAGTGCTAAAAACGGGAGTGAAACCGAAAAGTGGACCGAAACCGAAACAGTGTCACTATTGCAAACAAGAAGGGCATTTCCGTCGCGACTGCCCCAAGTTCGCGGCTGATCAATTGAAGAAGCAGAGTGCACCGAAGCACGAAACACAGTCGAAGGCAAAAGTGTGCACAGAAGATGAATATTGCTTCAATGTGGGTGCTGATTCAAGTGACGATTTGTGGTACCTAGACTCGGGTGCGAGTGCTCACATGACAAATAATGTGGAGCACATAATCGATCTGGAAGAATCGCGCAGTGGTACCGTGTGCTTGGCGGATGGGAAAAAGTTGCCAGCCGGCGGAAGTGGTGTCGGCAAACTGGTGGTGATGAACAGTGGTGGTGAGAAGAAGAACATTACACTGAAGAAAGTGCTATACGTTCCGGACCTTGCGAGCAATTTGTTATCGGTCGGAAAAATTGCGGACGAAGGTTTTGAAGTAGTGTTTTCTCGATCGGACTGCCGAATAATGAAGAATGGTTGCACAGTGTTTGTTGGAGAAAGAAAAGCTGGGTTGTATCATCTGAAGCAGCCACAATATCAGTCGTTGTTGTCGGCAGTGTCACATTCGGACAATTGTCAGCATCTGTGGCACCGCAGGCTGGGACACCGGCATCCGGAAGGTGTAAAGCGGATTGTGGCGGAGGATCTCGGTGAAGGTTTGAAACTACGTGATTGTGGAGTGAGATCAGTGTGCACCGTGTGCTGTGAAGGAAAGCTGACGAGGAAGCCGTTTCCGAAAGCATCTAGCACCAAGTCGTCTGCTCTGCTCGACCTGATCCATACGGACCTGGCGGGACCGTTGGAGGTGAGCACACCACGAGGCAACCGTTACGTCATGACCATGATCGATGACCACAGTAAGTACACCATTATCTATCTCCTTAAACACAAATCTGAGGCATTTGAGAAGATACGCGAGTACGTGCACCACGTGCAGAATCAATTCGGACGGAAGCCGAAAGTACTACGATGCGATGACGGGGGAGAGTACAGTAGCACGCATCTGTTGACGTACTTGAAGGAAAACGGGATAACCTTGCAACAAACGGCTCCCTATAGTCCCCAGCAGAACGGGACTGCTGAGCGGAAGAACCGTTCTCTAATGGAGATGATGCGGTGCCTGCTCTCCGAAGGCCGCATGGACAGGAAATACTGGGGGAGGCAGTCATGACTGCGAACTACTTGTTGAACCGTCTCCCATCTGCCTCCATTGAACGTACTCCTTTTGAACTGTGGCATGGATCAAAGCCCTCGTATGGTCATTTGCGCGTATTTGGTTCACATGCTTTCGTCCATGTGCCGGACCAAAAGCGCCAGAAGCTGGACAAGAAGGCTGTTCGTTTGATATTCGTGGGATACGAGGAGAACCGGAAGGCCTATCGTTTCCTCGACGAATCAACGAATCGAATCATCGTGAGCCGAGATGCTGTGTTCCTGGAATCGGAAATGAAGACGCAGGAGGCGGTTCGTGACATCGATGTTTCGGGTCAACGTGGAGTGGTGGTGAATCTCGAAAGTGCTCCAAAAAAAGGTCGACTGCCAACTTGAGGAGCAACAGGAACAGGGCGGTGTTGGACATGAATTTCCTGATGTGAATGATGGTTACGAAAATGCAGCGTTACCTGAAATGAACGAAAGTGATTATGATAGTGCTTCTGAAATGCTGGGTGATTCAAACAGTGAATCGTTGTTCAGAGGATTTCCGGAGGAAGAGTGTCGGCGACGATCGAATCGTACGACGAAAGGAGTTCCGCCGAAACGATTCGGCGAACAAGCAAAGGTTGTTCGAGCAGAGGATGAACCCGAACCCAGGAATTTGAGAGAGGTGAAAATGTCGCAGAACTCAGGAGCTTGGCAAGCCGCTATGAAATCGGAACTGAAAAGTCATTTTGAAAATGGAACGTGGGAGCTAGTGCCATTGCCCGTAGGTCGAAAGGCAGTCGGAAGTCGATGGGTTTTTAAGTTGAAGAAGGATGCAGCAGGGAACGTGATCAGACATAAAGCGAGACTTGTAGCACAGGGCTACTCTCAGCAGTATGGAATTGATTTCGATGAGGTGTTTGCTCCAGTAACAAACCAAACGACGTTCCGTGCACTTCTTGCTATAGCCAGTCGGGAAGGAATCGCTTTGCAGCATCTGGACGTCAAAACAGCTTACCTCCATGGTGAGCTTGAGGAAGAAGTATACATGCGGCAACCGCCGGGATTCGAGGAACCTGGACGAGAACATCTTGTGTGCCGACTGAGAAAAAGCATATACGGCCTCAAGCAGTCGGCAAGGTGTTGGAACCGCAAGCTGCATGAGGCCTTGACTAGGATGAAATTCCAGCAGAGTCAATCGGATCCCTGCCTCTACACTAAAATCGTTGACGGAAACATGGTGTACGTCTTAATCTATGTTGACGACATAGTGGTGGGCTGCAAGAACGAGTCTGAATCCATAAAAGTGTATGAGTATCTGAAGAAAACATTCGATATTGCATTCCTTGGAGACCTCACTTATTTCTTGGGGATGCAGATCGACAGAAAAGATGGGAAGTATAGTCTCAGTCTAAGTGGCTATATTGACCATGTGGCAAATCGTTTTGGGATGAAGGATTCGAAACCGGCGAAGACACCTATGGACAGTGGTTATTTGAAGTTGACTGACTATGGAAAACCGTTAGAAGACTCCACTGTGTACCGTAGCTTGATAGGAGCTTTGCTGTATATCGCTGTACACGCCAGACCTGACATCTCCGTAAGTACATCCATATTGGGACGCAGAGTAAGCTGTCCATCAGATACCGATTGGACCGCAGCAAAAAGAATTGTCCGCTACCTGCTAGGAACGAGAGATTGGAAACTGGAATTCACCGGAACAGAAGAGGGCCTTCTTGGATTTTGTGATGCTGATTGGGCAGGCGATCAGGAATCTCGGAAGTCTACTACCGGCTATTGTTTCCTATTGGCAGGAGCAGCTATATCTTGGGTTAGTCGTCGGCAACCATCAGTGACTCTATCGTCAATGGAGGCCGAGTATATGGCACTGAGTGAAGCGTGCCAAGAAGTAATATGGCTACGAAGGCTGTTACTCGAAATGGGATGCGCGCAGAAGAAGCCAACTTTGATCAACGAGGACAATCAGAGTTGTATTGCATTTGTTCGTTCAGAAAGGTCAACCAAGAGATCGAAACACATTGAAACCCGTGAACATTTTGTCAAGGATTTGTGCCAACGGAAAGAACTACAGCTAGTATATTGTCCTACAGAAGAAATGACGGCGGATATCTTAACGAAGCCACTATGCGTCGTGAAGCAACGAAAGTTCGCCAGCAAGATCGGTATGAGTGTTACTCACTGAGGAGGAGTGTTGGTGCAAGCAGTGAGCACCCCTCGTCGACCGCATCCAATGAACTGAAACGGGAGCAAAGCAGCGCAGCCAACATAACAAAACGAGAGAGGAAGTAACTCGCATCATAGCCGACGCGACGCGAGTACAGTTTTGAGTTTTTTCATTCGTGAACTAAAGTTCGAAGTGTTAACATCGTTTCGCTTAAATAAAGTTATCGTTTTCTTTGAAACTCTGTTTTCCGATTAATTCTCGATTGACGGCCACCTAATCGACAGCCATATGGTGCAACGAAAAACACAAGTTTTTTAACCATGAAAATCACGCTTGCGGATGGAAAGAGTATTAGGGTGCGGGCACCGGTTTTGGCCAGTCTAAGGGAAATCATTTTTATAAAAATAACAAATAATCCAATGAAAACAACCAATGCGTCAAATGAAAGGTTTCAATCTATGTTTTGAAGGAAAAATGCAGAAATCAAGCCAATACTTGATTTTTGTATTAAAAGTGGCACTGGCCAAAATAGAAGCTCTGCCGCAGTTTTGGCCATATTCTTAAGTTTGGTTTCTATTTTGGCCAATCACGTGTATTTCTTATGGGAGTGGCCAAATTAGAAGCACCCTGGCCAAAATAGATATATGGGAGCAGATTTTTTAAGGAAATATATTTTTTTTCTTCTAGTTTTTAATCAAAATGTGTGGTTTTCACAGCTGCAATCATCATATTGTATTAGGATCTACTAGTAAAAATTAAATTTACGCCGATTTAGATCGCAACAGGCTCAATACCGCACTATGGCCAAAACTCCGGACTGGCCAAAACTGAAGCTTCTACCCTATGTCAAAAGGTGCTGGAACATGCCTGTTGGAAACGTTGGATGACCATGGTGAGAAGAAACTGAGCGAAATCCTGTTCATGCTAGACCTGGACGTCAATAAGCGACATTTGCGGATCGATGAATACGTGGACGCCGGTATTTTCTAACGCTGATAGATGACTACAGCAGTTAAACGACGGTATTTTTTCTGATGCAAAAGTCCGAAGTTCCTGGATGTATCGAGTGGCATTTGACCCTGCGGCGTTTGTTTGCATTCCCAATAATCATTAAATTAATTATTTAAAGAGGACGAAGCTAGAACCGAAGACGATGAAGTTGATATTTTATTGAATACTAAGACAGTCACATAGGATATCGTTTGATACATCCGAAGACAAGATCGTTGTTAGTCGAGCTGTACGATTTATACCGGCTGACACAATTATTGATAATGAAGATGAAGTGATGGTTCAGTATCAGTTCAGCGAAGTGTAGAATCAATTACCAAAGTCGAAAATATTCAGCATAATTCCAAAGAAAAAATCAGAGCGTTATTTCGGAGATTCAGAAGAAGCTGGGCACGATTGAGAATGCAAGGGAAGTGAGGCGTTCGCTTATGAATAATAAGGGCGTTCCACCTCCACGTTATCATGATCCGCGAGATCCACGTACCGTTGCTGAATCCAAGAACAGTTTGCATTGGAATAAATGGAAAGCTGCGATGGTTAATCTCAAAGCCAATCGATTTGAAATTTTATACACGGCTATATTCTATACGTATCTCACTGCGGTCCAAAAATTGTGTCAATTGGTTTAAAATTTACTGAGTTATAACAGAAATATGCCCAAAGTAGAAGCTCTGCCAAGATGGTGCCTTCTTCTTCTTCTTATTTGTCGCTCTACGTTCCCACTGGAACTTTATCTTCAACTTAATGTTCTTTTTGAGCACTTCCACAGTTATTAATTGAAGGGCTTTCTTTGCCTACAATTGCATGAATTTGTATATTGTGAGGCAAGGACAATGATACACTATGCCCAGGGAAGTCGAGAAAAGTTCCCGACCAGAGCAGCGGGAATCGAACCCGCCCTCTCCGGATAGGCGATCCAAAGCCTCTTACCACTAGGCTAACTGGAGACCCCCAAGATGGTTCAACTTTCCTATTTTCACAATAAGCTGACTTAATATGTAAATACACTAAAGATGCTAACAGACTGTCGTAATCAATAAACTTATAAATTACAAATCAAATTACGATGAATCATATATTTTGATATTGATATCCCAGTTAACTACATAGTCCCCACCTCAAACCATTTATGAGAATTTTTAAGACATCCTCTTAACACCTTTATAAAATTCTGATGTAGAGTGGAACTCCTTTTTCTTCTTCTTCTCTGTGGCTCTACGTCCCCACTGGGACTTGGCCTGACGATTCAACTTAGTGTTCTCTGAGCACTTCCACAGTTATTAATTGACGGGCTTTTCTTCTTTGCCTGACATTACATGAATTTGTATATTGTGAGGCAAGGACAATGATACCGTCGATGGGGGTGACAATGGGTCTGGGGGGTGAGATTGGGTGAAAACGGAGAAACATAAAATTTGAAATAGCTCATCAACTGTCGCTAATTTATATTGAAAATTTTATATTATTTCAAAGAGAAGATGTTTTTACACATCATGATGCAGAATAAGATGTTTAGCAATAATCGTTTTTTGTTAAATTTGTGGCTAAACTTATATGATGAAACTACTAGTAAATCACTCTGAAAAAAATTCTCCTTCGTAATGTTTCACACAAGTACCTAACCAAAAATTTTCTTATAAGTGGTTAGCTGTAGGTATTACCTGGTTGATGCAACGAAAAAAGCGGACTGTCAATGCACTTTTTATTTAAAAATTCAATATTTTCGACCCTATGTCTAAATAATAAGAATGGGGGTGAGATTGGGTCAAGCAAGTTATCGAGTGCACATAACCTTAACTAAAAATTCAACTTGTTATCCAGTCCCCAGTTGACGTTAGAGTGGTGCCATGTTTACCGTATCTTCATAAAAGCACGCTTTTTTTTCGAAAATATGTCGAAGAAGTGTCAAGCGAGTGTGTTCATACGTTTAGTGCCTAAAATCATTTATAACAATAAACCCATACGTTTTGACAGCTCCTCTGATCATCAGCTAATTTTTAGTGTACTGCAATATCGTAAGCTCACAAAATATACTTGTGTTGACGCACCGTACGGACGAATAGGCCCTTTAGGTATGCCGTCGATTGGAGTCAACCGTCACAACGACAGCTGTTAACGTCACCGCTTCGCTTGTGAAGAAAAGATTTTTTCCTTATCATTGTTGACAGTATCGTGGACGAACTGTGCACACAAAATAATAGTATTACTATATAGTTTCCTAAAATTTATCCTGAATTAATATAAAAATCTGCACTAGAACTAGAATCGATAACCAGAATTATAATTCGGTTCAGAACAGGTATATTTAGTTTCCTCAATTCGATCTCTTATCTATCATCATAATGAATCTTCTTGTGTATTAATTTAATAGGCGCAGTACATTATTGCTAGCGAACAATCAATCCAAAATCCTGCTTCTATAATTCTGTATAATTGATTGTAAGTATCAAAAATTATAAACTTACTAAACGAAACGGAGTTCTGATTAAAACCAACTACAACAGGTACCAGACAGCAGTGCATAGTGTTTCGGATTAGGGCTCATTGCGTTCCAATAACCGCTAAACTATATTGTAAGTGTCAATCCTATATTTTATAAACAATTATAATAATGAAATATAATTACAGTCGAGTCTCGCTACGCTCGGACTACGGAAAAGTTTAAACAAACTCGAAATATACGAGTCACGATGAGCGTATCGAACCCTAACCTCAACATGCATGAAGGCACAAACAGTTGCAAGGGATGCAACCGTCCCGATACCGAGGAGGATATGGTGGCCTGCGATAAGTGCAACGCTTGGTGGCACTTCAGCTGCGCCGGCGTGCAAGCATCCATTTGCGATCGCTCGTGGCGTTGCCCAAACTGCTCGACGTTCTGCGGCACCATCGGATCCGAACATTCGAATGCTTCTAGCGCACGATTGCGGTTGAAGCAACTCGAAGAGGCTAAAGCACTGGAGGATAAGATACGGAAGGAGCAAGCCGACAAAGAAAGGGAATTCTTAGCAGCGAAGCACCAACTGGAGTCGGAGATTGAAGCCCGGCAATCGGTAAGCGGGAGCCTTAGAAGCCACGGAAGTCATCGCAGCCGACGTAGCAGAGTAGGAACTTGGGTGGCAGAACAGGATTTCACAATAGGAAATAGAGCAATTGAGAATCCACCAGAGACCGGCAAAACCTCTACCCCAATACTGACGGGTCAGGTAGGAACCGGAGCGACGGCCAAAATTCTTCCGCCACCTCAACTGAACACCCAAGAGCAGCAGCAGAAATATCCTACCGACCCTCGCGAACGAGCGGAAAAAAGGACTCCCTCCCAACACACCGTTGGGCCTGCCGAAGCAGCTGCTTCCTCCAGCAAAACCGCCGGGGATACCGGAGCCATCATTTTTCCCTGTGAACTCGTCGCGCACCCTAGAACAAAAGATTCCAGTGGCAGAAACAACGACCACGACGAAGTCAGTGCTCGCGTCACTGAATCCGATGGCTACAACGGAGCCGTCCCATTTTTCCATTACGTTAGGCGCAATGCAGTCTCAGCGGCTCCCGGCCGGACCAATGAACACGGCAGTGTCATCTTATCCCGCGTTGCCCGCACCACCTCCGATGTTTTCGCTAGGCACACTGGCGCGGCAACTTCCTTCGACAGAGCTTCCACCCAAAACGGTACCAACGATGCAGCAAATGAGTACAGCGGGCATTATGAAACCCTCGCTACCGACGCTTCCTCAAAATTACTCGTCGGACAGAATGCAGCCAGCACCACCCCTGGCGATCCCGTTGGATCCATCGTCGTCGTCGCTGTCTGCACCCAAGCCAGGAATGAGACAGCCAGCCAGGGAAGATCAACCTTGCCGTGTTCAAAATTCTCCTGAACCGTTTTACCGAGAACCTTCTGGTGTAGATGGACAAATTCCCACGAGACAAAACAGGATTCCATCTCAACCTCCGCGTTACCCAGCCGCACCTCAGTTCCCACAGGCCGACCCTGGGTCCCATCCGTGGTATCAACAACCAATGGTACCTTACTGGCAGCAACCATACTGGCAGCCGCAGTATCCAATACAAAATTCACTCGCCGGAGTGATAAACCCACAGCAATTGGCCGCTCGTCATGTGGTGTCACGAGAACTGCCAAAATTCTCTGGGGATCCGCTGGAGTGGCCCATGTTCCTGAGTGCGTTCGAGTCAACGACGTCCATGTGCGGCATACAGCCGGACGAAAACCTCGCAAGGTTACAAAAGAGTTTGGTTGGGAAGGCTAGGGAAAAAGTTCACAGCATCTTAACCCTGCCGGAGGCAATTCCCGAGATAATAAATACACTGCGCGACGAATGCGGCCGACCAGATCAGCTTGTGCATTGTCTAATGAGTAAAATTAGAAATGCACCTGTTCCGAACGTTAATAAGCTCGACACGCTCATTACGTTTGGGCGCGAGGTACGAAATCTCGTCACCTACATAGAGGCCGCCAACTTGCAAGCTCACCTCTCCAATCCCATGCTTCTATCGGAACTGGTCGGCAAACTTCCTCCAAGCATTCGACTGGAGTGGGGTCTGCATACCCAACGAATTCCTGAAATTTCCCTGAAGGCGTTCAGCGATTTCGTATCGTCGATAAAGGCAGCAGCCTGTCAAGTTTCCATGCCATTCGAGTCCAGCTCGCAGGACGAAGTAATTCGGCCTAGCCGGAAAAAGGAGAAGAACGGACACGTCAATTCGCACTCTGCCGAAGTAAGCAACAGAGAAACTGTTTCGTCAACAAAGCCGCAGAAGCAGCCACAACTTTGCTTGATGTGTCAGCGAAGCGATCACAAGATTAGGAACTGTAACAAGTTCAGCTCTTTGTCTACAGCGGAACGGTGGAGTGTGGTGGACCAACGGAATATGTGCCAGCGATGTCTAACGTGCCATGGGAAGTGGCCATGTAGAACAACACAGCCCTGTGGAACCAACGGTTGCGAAGAAATGCACCACAAGCTATTGCATCCCGGAAAACCGAAATCGGTCGTTTCTGTACCTAAAGGACCTAGCTCTTCGGGAGTCGTCACCGCGCATCGCAGCAAACAACGCAGTACGCTTTTCAAAATACTCCCTGTGACACTGTCGCATAATGGCAAATCAGTTACGACTTTCGCATTCCTTGATGACGGCTCTAATGTAACGTTGCTTGAAAATAGTATCGCGGAGAAGCTCAACCTGGATGGCGAGGAAAGCTCGCTCTGTTTGCAATGGACTAGCAACGTCACACGAAAGGAATCCGTATCGAAACGAGTACAAGTCTGCATATCTGGACGCGACGGCCAAACTCAACATGTATTGTCGCAGGTGCAAACTGTCGACAATCTAGGTCTGCCTCGACAAACCTTAAACTACACCGAACTTCTAGGGCAGTTTCCGCACTTACGTGGGCTACCAATTCAGAGTTACACAGATGCAGTTCCACAGATCCTGATTGGTGCAGATAATGCTCGATTGAAATTGCCGTTGAACAAGCGAGAACGACGTGATGAAGAACCGGTTGCCGTAAAGACAAAGTTGGGATGGACGATCTTCGGTGGACAACGAGGAACCCTTGGCAACAACCGTACCATGGTGCACGTATGCGAGTGCTCCGCTGATCAACGCCTTCACGATCTAGTGAAAGATTATTTTGAGTTGGAGCAGTTAGGCATAACGGCGACATTAGCACCGGAATCAGAGGAAAACAAACGAGCTAGGCGGATACTGCAAGAAACTACTCGGCGCACGGCTTCCGGTCGTTACGAAACCGGGTTATTATGGAAAACCGATGAAATCAATTTTCCCGAAAGCTACGCGATGGCGGAGCGGAGGCTCAAATGTCTGGAACGTCGGCTGCAAGCAGATCCGGAACTTCGGCGAAACGTTGAGGCGCAGATAGCCGAGTACCAGGCGCTAGGGTATGCCCACAAGACCAGCGAGGAAGAACTACGAGCTTCTGACCCAGGACGCGTGTGGTACTTGCCGCTCGGGATCGTTCGAAACCCGCGTAAACCTGGCAAAGTGCGTATAATATGGGACGCCGCAGCACGCGTGAAAGGAGTCTCGTTGAATTCTATGCTCCTCTCCGGACCCGATTTACTGACCCCGCTCATGTCAGTTCTCTGCCAATTTCGCCAGAGGCAATTCGCTATTGCAGGCGACATTCGACAGATGTTTCATCAGCTACGTATCAGGAAGGAGGATAGGCAGTCGCAGAGATTTTTGTGGCGTACGAACCCCGAATCCACGCCGGACGTGTATACAATGGATGTGGCCACATTCGGGGCCACTTGTTCGCCATGTTCCGCGCAATATGCGAAAAATTTGAATGCAGCAGACTACGAGGCAGAGTACCCGGACGCGGCGAGAGCTATTACGCAGAATACCTATGTGGACGACTACTTAGACAGCCGAGACACCATCGAAGAAGCTGTCCAGTTAGCCGTTGCCGTTCGTGAAGTACACAGCAAAGCTGGATTCGAACTCCGAAATTGGCTCTCCAATGACCAAGAAATTCTCAGCCAGATCGGAGCTGAAAATAGTCCAGCGGCAGTGAAAAGTTTCACCGCAGAGAAAACAACAGTTGCAGAGCGCGTCCTTGGTATGATGTGGGAACCAACTGAGGACCTGTTCGTATTTTCCGCTCAATTTCACCAGGATCTCCTTCCGTTGCTATCCGGTGAAATAGTGCCTACTAAGCGCCAAGTTTTACGTGTGGTAATGAGCCTTTTTGATCCGTTAGGTCTCATTTCTTGCTTCACAGTCCATGGAAAAATCCTACTCCAGAACATTTGGAGATCTGGTGTGGGTTGGGACGATCCCATTATCCTAAGGGACTTCTTGGATTGGCAACGCTGGACAAAGCTGCTACCCGAGCTGAACCAACTCCAAATCTCAAGGTGTTATTTCCCTGACTATGAACGGGAAAGTTATGGTTCTTTGCAATTACACATTTTTGTGGACGCGAGTGAGCTAGCCTACTGTGGCGTTGCATACTTTCGCATTATCGACCGGGGAACACCACGATGCTCTTTGGTTGCTGCCAAGGCTAAAGTCACTCCTCTTCGGCCTCAATCCATTCCCCGCAACGAGCTCAATGCAGGAGTAATCGGCGTGCGGCTTATGAAAAGTGTTTTGGAGAACCATTCACTGCAAATCACCAAGCGCTTCTTCCACACTGATTCGACGGTCCTCTTGGCCTGGCTACGGGCTGATCCCCGCAAGTATCGTCCCTACGTCCAGTTCAGAACTACGGAAATCCTGACGGACACGACGGTAGAGGAATGGCGCTGGGTTCCCACCCGGTTAAACATCGCAGACGAAGCAACCAAGTGGGGTAACGGCCCCAGTTTCGATGCCCAGGACAGATGGTACCGCGGTCCGGATTTTCTCTGGCAACCGGAGAGCGAGTGGCCAGCAAAAAACACCTTAATCGAAGAGCCAACGGATGAACTGAGAAAGATTAACGTGCATCAGGAAGTGACGACCGATCCAGTGCTGGAGTTCACCAAATTCTCAAGATGGGAGGATTTAATCAAGTCTCTGGCCTATCTGTACCACTTCATTAATCGCTGCTCGACCAAACAGCGTGTTCCGACAAAATCCCGCTTGGCAACGTTGACACATCAAGACTTCGTATCCGCTGAAAATGGTTTGTGGCGAATGGTCCAAGCCCAGGAATTTGGAGAAGAAATTTCGTCATTGCAATCCACTGAATCGTCTGCACAGAGACGCGCACGGCTTCCGAAATCGAGTTCGTTGGCAAAACTGTCGATATTCTTAGATGACGACGGCATTCTACGCTCGGAAAGCAGAATTGACCCAAAAGCTGCTTATTATCCCTACAATTTTCGGAACCCCATAATTGTTCCCAAGTATCACTACGTGACAGATCTTTTGATTCTTCGTTTCCACCGACGGTACGGTCATGCCAACACCGAGACCGTTCTGAATGAACTTCGGCAGCTCTACTGTATCCCGAAGATGCGATCTGTTGTTAAGAAGGCCGTTCAAAAGTGTATGTGGTGCCGCGTGTACCGTGCCAAACCGAATGCCCCTAGGATGGCTCCATTACCGCAGCCACGTGTTATGCCCTTCGTGCGTCCATTTACGCACACGGGCATCGACTATTTTGGGCCCCTGATAGTGAAGCAAGGACGCAGTCATGTTAAAAGGTGGGTAGCAATCTTCACCTGCCTCACCATACGTGCGGTGCACCTAGAGGTGGTGCATTCTTTGACGCTGCAGTCATGTAAGATGGCCATACGACGATTTGTGGACAAGCGAGGAGCTCCGCAGAACATCTTTAGTGATAATGGCACTTACTTTCACGGAGCTGCCAGAGAACTCGCTGCGGAAATCAAGAATATCAATCTCGCTTTGGCTGGTACCTTCACTAATGCCGAAACAGAGTGGCATTTCAATCCACCTTCTGCTCCCCACATGGGTGGTGTGTGGGAGCGGAAAGTGCGTTCAATTAAGGATGCTTTTAAGGTCCTGGCTCATCGCGAAAAGCTCGATGACGAAGGACTACTCACGTTGCTGTCGGAGGCTTCAATGATCGTCAACTCCCAGCCACTCACATTTGTGCCGCTTGAATCCCCCGAACAAGAGGTGCTCACGCCGAACAGTTTTCTTTTGATGAGCACCAGTGGTACCAGCAACCTCGTGCGCATTCCCATCGACCAACCGATTTCGTTGCGCACGAATTGGGGAGTCATGCTACACCTCTTGAACCAGTTTTGGAAGACCTGGATCAAATCATATCTGCCAACCATCGCCAGGAGAACCAAATGGTTTGTAGAAGTTCGTCCTCTCCAGGTAGGTGACCTTGTGATTATAGTCGACGAAACGGTTAGAAACGGTTGGCTTCGTGGGAAAGTTGCCAAGACATATCCAGGTATAGATGGACAAGTGCGTAAGGTAGATGTGCAAACGGAAACAGGGATGCTGCAACGACCTTCCATTAAAGTGGCCCTTCTGGACGTGCTGCAGGATGGCAAGACCAACTAGCGATAAGGCCTTACGGGTCGGGGTGTTGACGCACCGTACGGACGAATAGGCCCTTTAGGTATGCCGTCGATTGGAGTCAACCGTCACAACGACAGCTGTTAACGTCACCGCTTCGCTTGTGAAGAAAAGATTTTTTCCTTATCATTGTTGACAGTATCGTGGACGAACTGTGCACACAAAATAATAGTATTACTATATAGTTTCCTAAAATTTATCCTGAATTAATATAAAAATCTGCACTAGAACTAGAATCGATAACCAGAATTATAATTCGGTTCAGAACAGGTATATTTAGTTTCCTCAATTCGATCTCTTATCTATCATCATAATGAATCTTCTTGTGTATTAATTTAATAGGCGCAGTACATTATTGCTAGCGAACAATCAATCCAAAATCCTGCTTCTATAATTCTGTATAACTGATTGTAAGTATCAAAAATTATAAACTTACTAAACGAAACGGAGTTCTGATTAAAACCAACTACAACAGGTACCAGACAGCAGTGCATAGTGTTTCGGATTAGGGCTCATTGCGTTCCAATAACCGCTAAACTATATTGTAAGTGTCAATCCTATATTTTATAAACAATTATAATAATGAAATATAATTACAGTCGAGTCTCGCTACGCTCGGACTACGGAAAAGTTTAAACAACTTGATAGCGTTTTCTTCTCCACTCATTTTTTTTAAATTTTAAGGAAATATCGTGAAACTACCAGACGGTAGTGGCATCCAGGAAATACCGGGCCATAAAACCGGTAACATGACAAAATTTCGGAAGACGAACGAACGTCGAAAAATATCATGTTTTTTTTTCAATAAATCTATTAATACGCCTCTCCCTCATTGTAATCCCCCCTCCTCTCATGGAGGTTGAAACTTTAAATGTGGATGATTATGGTGGCTGAAAATGGCGATACAACATACAAACTTTATTTTATCAAGCTTTAACCATTTTTTCGATTGTATTAGCTCTTTTAGGTAGATTAATCATCTTTTAAAATTATCAAAGTTTTCATTCGTCGTGGTTACATTGTATTTTAAGTAGGTTTACTAGATATGATCAATAAAATTAGCTTGTATTCTTAGATAGGCGACTTCGAATACTTTGACCCATTCTCACCCCCTCTAAGGGGTGACACTATGCCCAGAGAGTCGAGAAAATCTTCCTGACCGGAACGGGAATCGAACCCGCCGTCTCCGGATTGGCGATTCATGGCCTTAACCACTAGGCTAACTGGAGACCCAGAGTGGAACTTACCTATTTTGAATAGACGCATAGGTGGTCAGTATCAATGCCAGGATGCATAGCGCCTCCCGTCCGTAGATAATGATCATACTGATCCGACTGTACCTCCTTCCGCCGTTAGTGTTACCGTCGTTCTGCGTCGGCAAATCCTCACTGGTTTCGTTACCCGTGTAGTGATACTTCGCCGCAAGATCACCCGTAGATTCTACTAGCTCGTGTTCCACGTCGTCGTTCGCATTGTTTTGTTTCTTGCTGTCGTCGTCATCAGCAGCAGTAGCAGCATTGGCTAGCGTCGTCAAAAGCGGCGTTTCTACAGCTCCCTCTGCATTGCTCGAGACGGGCGACGACCCGTGCTGGTAGTGGTCCGAGGTCACCTGTTTCTCCCACGGTGCAAGACTGGAACTGATCCGACGACGGGAACTTCCTGTTTCCTTGAGAGGCCTCGTAGAACTGTGATTGGTGATGTTTCTGCAATCTTCTTCTGCTGTTGGCTGCTTCCAGGCTGGTATTAGTGTATTCATAAGGAACCGCTATTTTCATTCGTCGTCTTCGGCGCTGTTTTTGCTGCTGTTGCTGCTTTCGATAGTGCTCAACCGAGAAACAACACGTCATTACCATCAGCCCCGCAGTCCTCTTCGTCGTTCGTCGCCGTCGTCTTTTCGATGCCTTGGTCGTCGTCGTCGTTCAAAACACGGCCATCCAAACTAAACTCAGCAGCACCCGCAGTGAAAGGGGGAGGAAGCCCAATCAAAACAGCATACTTTTACACTCTTTCTACGCGTCGCTCTGTCTTCTAATCACCGCTTATCACTTTTGGTCCATCCGAAATTGGGACCTTTCGCTGTTACAGCACACTATGTCCACCAAATCGCAGCGTTAATTCAATTATTTTTAATCTCCGAACAGTGCCCGAAACGAAAGAACGGAACGCGATATGGAAATAAAAATTTTGACGTTTCTCGAGACGGCGGAGATGTTGCGTTCGTTCAGCAGTTGTGACGGTGGAATGCAACATGGCAATCAGCTGATCGAATCGGTTCAAATCCAGTTGGAATTTCCTATGCTGCGAGGCAACCCTGCTGCTTGTTATGTTGTAAAATTTTGTTTGCAAACACCGCTTATCCAGCTCTTCTTCAGTCAGTCAAAAATCTAGTTAAAAATGAGTGATACTCAACTGCCATCGTTCAAACGAATGAATCTGGCCCAAACGAATCCCATCGCGGGTAACAAGAAGCGAACCTGGAAGTCCCTGAAGCAAATCACGGCCTACGAGCGTACCCTGCCTTGGAAGGATACCGATGTCACATGTAAGCAACGTTCACCCTCATACTTTCGCAGCATTTTTTGATTCAAACCTCCCTCACGTTATTTCAGATTCCTCCATCAATGCCCCGCCATCGTTCGTGCCGGCCAAGAAGTACTCGGACATCTCCGGTCTGATCGCACCGTACACCGACCCACAGACCAAGCTGCACTACCACAACGCGGAGGAGTTCCAAACGGTGCGCAGCTTGCCCATGGATCTGACGGCGGGCTATCTGGCGCTCCGGGGTGCTAGCAGTATCGTTTGAAGATGCTAGTTTAGGTTTTGATTTTAATTGGGTTTTTAAATTAGGAAAAATTCAATGATTTTTTATTTTTAAACGAAAGAGCACCTTTTTCTGAGCCGCTATGATTTTTTTCAGATTTTTAGAACTTTATTTTGGTATCTAAAATCAATTTCAAAGAGATTTTTTGAAATCACCTTTTGACAGCTTGGCAACTGCTTGACAGCTCCGCTCAGTACAAAATGCGACGAGGGGTGATTCGACAAATCGCTCCCATACAAATTTCAAATTGATTTTTGAATAGGTTCCCGGGCACCAAAATTGATGAAAATTTGGATTTCGGCTCAGTTTGGCATGCAGATTCAGAATATGGAATTATCTCAACACCACTAAAGAAGCCAATTATTAGCCATTTGAATAGAAGCGTATTACTAAGATTTAAACCATTATGCTACTTTTTCCCGAATGCCCTATTTTTCCCAAAAATCGGTTTCTCGAATGACCCGTTTTCCCGAAACAATGTATCACTCCAAAAAATCTGAACGTCAAGGCTACGTGAAAAATCACGTAGACCAACTTAAAATGAACTTTTCAAAAATTTACCTGACAAATATAGCAGTCATCGGTATATCGATCAAGCTTAAATGAACAACTAGTTGTGTTTACTCTGTTTCCATGTTTACCTTACGTGAAATCCACATGCAACCCAAAATTCATTTTGACAACTGAATGAATACTATATTCATTCCGTACTCTACTCGTGTTTCAAGATGGCGTCTTTGAAAACAATCTTTGAGAATTGCTAGCTGATTTGAACATTTTGGCCTATTCGCAGGGAATATTTGAGGTAAACTGATCAAAAGTGCAGTTATATTGTGCGTTAATTCGAATTTTAACATTTGCATAGAATGTGGAGTTGATTTTACCGATACTGACCTTTTTTCGGACCATATCCGCAACCATTTGAGCGTCGGCTCAAATATTTCGACATTATTTTCGAACAAGAAACGTAAGTAAACGATTATTTTCTCAATTTAAGAATAAAATCCTATGCAAATTCGGATTCTTTTTGAATTTTTGCAGTAATCCAAAATTACAGATTTGGTGTCGGCTTTGCCGGCGGGTTATCGATTACGGCTCATTGATAAAGACACATTCACTTATCCACTCAGTTACCACCGCACCCGTTCTACATCTACAACAACTTTTTGGCGGTGGTTGAATCAGCATCTGGAGAACCAGTTCCCGAAGCCGAGATGATTTCCCCAGTCCTTGCTGATGGTATTTCCAGCTTTCGGGAAACGTTCTTGCATGTAGTGGAAGTGCTTTTTATCTGTTATCCAGCATGTTTACAAAAAAATGTGATAAATCGTATTTTAGAATTAGGAACAGCTTGCACGACTAATGTACGACTGTAATTTCTATAATAAAACTTAATTGTAGTATACCTACTTAACATTTGCTATTTACAAAATAATGCATTTATCCAATTATTTAGTGTAAATGCAATATTCTGCTTTGGTGCTAGCCCTTTCATACACAATGAAATAACGGAAGAAACTAAGAAGTGAGTTTTAGGTATAGCAGAAGCAAAGAATAATGCGTTTACCCTTTAGTAATTGATCTAAAATTATCCGGAGCATTCGAAAAACAAACAAACGTTAAAATCAGCGATAAATGTGGTGGTATGCATCTTTATTGTATATAAAAACTACCAAAACTTCATTTCCGTTCTATTGAAACAGTTGGCGTAACCCACATAACAATCACGTAAATGCTACGGGTATTTCAGTGGAAAGACAGAATTCATCGGTTCATGCATTCATTTCTCGTCACCTTCTATTCACGTAGCTGCTAAGTGAAAAGTGCGATGGAAAAAAGCTACGTATGTTTTCACGTAGCCTTGACGTTTGGTTTTTTTGGAGTGTACACTCAGCGAAAAAAACTAGCGAAATTCATGGAAATACCTTATGAAAATTTGCTATAATTAATTCTTATGGATGACATAAGAATACCTTATGAAAATTGATCGTGCTTGCTATGACAAATTTCATAAGATAGACTTATGAAAAGAACAAAAATATCTTAAAATGATGCAGACTGGATTCGATCCATGAACGTCGGGATCACCAAGCCCGTGTTTTGTCCACACGGGTACGGACGCTTGAGAATACCAAGTTGCTAAACATGAATAAAAGCCACGCTGTGAGACGATTTTACGTCATAGAGTGACCTTATGAAATTCATCCGAATCATTATGAATTATTTAAAGGCCGTTTCATAAGTTGGGCCTTATGGAAATCTTAAGGTTATTTAGCTGAGTGTACCTATACAATTATACCTACATTCAGGGCCGGATTTACAAATGTGGGGGCCCGGGGCCACAGTGTTGTGAGGGCCCATATAGATTTTTTTTGCCGAAATAATATGGAAATAATTAAAGAAAACATTTTACATTTTACAAATATAATAATGAAGGTAATAACACAGACAAACAGATGATACACTCTATCAATTCCCATCGTACACCGATTTAATGGTCCATTTATAAATTGGATAGTTGGCCAACTGTTTGACGTTTGTCCACTACCGCCATCTAGTTGATGGTTGGCGTAATCGAAATATGTTGGAAGTGTTTACGTCTGTTTGTGTGTGAAGAATTTGGATCAAGAACAATAAGCCGGGCTAGGAAAAATGTTGAAATCCACTAAACTTATTTACAATGGGTTTGAAATTATGGCTTATAAACAATGATAAATTATGTTTATGTAAAGTAAAAAAATGCTTTTCACGAGTGTATTCATAACAATAGATCTCAAATTTAGTAGAAATTCATGCTAAAGTTCATAGTGAATCTGCAAGAAGAAAATATAGCTGACATTAAAAAAAAAATATAAGTAAAATTTGAAGTGCATTCGGTTGTGAATGCATAACATTCACTATCATAAAGAATTAACACCTGACAAAAACTTGTATTAAAATTAAAACGTTAATTGTAATAGAAAATGCTGATGAAATTTAGGAGAGAATTCATGATAAGCTCCCGAAAAAAAATCTGACTTAAGTTCCATTAGAATTTCTTGTTCATTTTCTTGAGAATCTTCAGCGGAAAACCAGATAAATGTTTTATCAATTTCTCCACAAATTTCTTCTGATTTTTTCTGATTCAAAGAATCTATGGAATTAATCAGAAGTTCACCATGAGTTCATCTTTATTTCAGTAAGCCAATCTCTCAACTCAAAATATTCGGACTGAAACTTTTCAAAATAATCTGTTAGATTTCCTAAAAAAAATGTTGCAACAGTTTTGGTGTTCTCTGATTTGAGTAAGTCGTAAGCTGCAAATGTAAAATCAGATTCAAAATTTATAAAAAAAATCTTCTCGATTAATTCTTCCAAGAACTCTATAAAAAAAATTCAACAAGTTTTCAAGAACTCCAGACAGAATAAAAAAAACAAATAAATTCAGCAGGAACTGTTTGACTCTGCAATAGATAGAGTTTTGGAGCTCCTCTACAATGCAGTCATAGAATGTCTTCAGGATTTCCGGTATTTTTTCTTAAATAATTGCAAAAAACTGGTAATAAGTTTGGAGGCAAAATTTAAAGTATCAATCATAAATAGTTGGACAAATAATAACAGTCTTGTAGACAGTAATTTGAATTCTTGTAATGAACATCAAGATCAAGAGAATCTTCTCACCCTACTTTTTTTCTTGCTTCAACTTTTTTTCGTGAAGTGCAATTTTGTGAGGGCCCCTGAAATGTGGGGGCCCGGAGCCCTGGACCCCCCTAAATGCGGCACTGCCTACATTACATTTTTGTTCAGTGATCCCTTTCCACATTACTGTCGTATGCAGCATAGTTGTCCCATGTGATAAAGATTCCCATAGAACATGGGACAACTATGCCGCACACGGCAGATTAGGACCCGTGGTCCTAGAGAAATAGATTTCCAAGGAGATGTTTTATCCATTACAGATATTTCTACGAATCATTGTACGGGAAAAAGTAACGCAACTGATTAAATCTACAGGCGGTAGGGCTTTCTCAATCCGCATATCAAAAATCGTTTTGAAATTTCTCATCAGCCGAGTTGGGCCTTGTTATTGAATCTTTTTGAACCCAACGAAACAATTAAATGTACTTCCCAGTGCGAATCTCCTTCCGTCGGAATCCTGTCGATCTGAATCATCTCATTGCTTACTCAGTCCAACGGTGGCAACATCCGGGATTCGTACACACATAGTACAGTCTCATCTCCTCTTCAGCTCGCCGGGTCTGTGCCTGAAAGAATACCGCCTCCCGGTGGGTACACTTGGGGCAGGCATGTTCTTCCGTCCGGGGCAGCGTCGGATCCGATATCACGTCCGGTACGATGTGGGTCAGTTCGCTAAAAGAATGATTTAAGGTTATGTTGCCCCAGCAGCGAAAGCTTCGGCCTCCCGGTACTTACTCGATTTCGTGCATAATTTTGTTCACGTAAATGCAGTTGGAGTCGGCTTCCTGTTTGTAGTCGCAGTTCCGGCAGGCGTAAAGCAGGACCTTATTTTCTTTGTCTTCTTTCGGGTATAACATGTTGTTGCTTTGGGGGAAGACAGAAAAGACTTGAGCGAATGGAGATTTTCATTAAATTCTAACACTTACCATTCCTGACAAAACCGGATACCAACGAATCCGGGTCCGTCGTCGTGGGTGGCTGCATCGAAGGTCATTTTTGAGAAGATTCAACGAGATTTGATGGGAAATTTTGAATTTTTTTCACGACACTGCGACTTGCGGTGCCGAACCAAACCAAGCGAAGCGAACAGTAACTGTTTACACTTTTTGACGCATGAAGCATAAAATGCTTTGGCAGGGTTGAGCAAATTTCGACTCTGAACCGGTTTTGTTCAGCTACATTAACACTGCACAATGGTCTCAAATTTTGAAGATTACTTTTGTCCAAAATTGCGCTCTCGGATTAAGTGCGGTTAAGACACCGGAACGAGTTGCTGCAATATCACACTTTTATTTATTACACTCAGGAAAATTGCTTCATACTTAATGGCAAATATCCATGTGCCAAACCACATCCAAAGTATATGCAACCAATACCCGATTACGCAGGCAAATTAGCACATGAATAGTATGTGCTCTAAATTGCATGAGTCGCTGCTGTATGGTGCCTCATCAAAAGTATGAGTCGCACTTATGGAAAACATTTGTTTACCCCCATTTCAAAAATCCATGTCCCGGACACATAGAAGGAATGAAGATTTTTTTTCCAGTGTAGAGATTCCGCACTTCTGCGCAGTCCAGTTTGCGACGAAATTAGCTACACATTTTCATACAAAACAGGGCTATGGAAGGGGAGAGGGGATCAAAAAAATTAGAGGGGCGTGTACAAGACACAACCGCATGACGTAAACTACGTAAGGGGCTGTTCATTAATTACGTTTCGCGATTTTCTGACACCCCCTCCCCCCCCCTTGTAAGATTTTTTGTATGAGAACCCAAAAATTTGTGTATGGCGCGTAAGATTTCTCAAACCCCCCTCCCCCCATAAACCCTTACGTAATTAATGGACAACCCCTAAAGCAGTTTGTTATTGGTTGAATCAATAGTTTGAATCAATAAAAATAATCATATCATAAGAAACAAGGTAAATTCTGCAAGTTTGAGAATTCCGGTATTGGAAATAATTACAAAATAGTTTGAACTTGTACTGACTTTTCGAACTCTCTAAGCAGA
Source organism: Aedes albopictus (assembly GCF_035046485.1). Taxonomy (NCBI): domain Eukaryota; kingdom Metazoa; phylum Arthropoda; class Insecta; order Diptera; family Culicidae; genus Aedes; species Aedes albopictus. The sequence continues at coordinate 410,169,882 of NC_085138.1, forward strand.
ATACCCTCTTCAAATGAGTGTAATAAGTTTTGTACCTTTTAATTCCGCCCTATTTTGCTTATCCTTTGACAGATACGCGTATCGACTACCACTTGTAATCTTCCTCAGTGTCAGTTATCCACCGTTTGAAGCCTAAGCGAAGCCGGTGGAAATCCCTTATATACTGCGTTGATGGTAGCGCAAGAAGAAAGCGCACTCGCTAGATTCAGAGACACGACCAGATGAAAAGACACGGTTTAATATCCGCACTATGCTGTTGCATTTTGTTTAGTATACTATACAGGTCGGACTCGATTATCCGGGGGTTCAATTAACCGGGGGCCCGATTATCCGGGGCTCGATTATCCGGGAAAAATGGCTCGATTATCCGGGGAAAAGTTTGTTTTTGCTTTGTTTGCAAATTTTTAGATTACAATATGTCAACAAATGTGATAGACATCAAATACAACACCTGTAAGTAAGATTTAGCCTATTTTAAAATTGTTTTTATTTTTTCACATTTTCCAGCTAAAATTTCATTTTCAAAAAACATGGTTGTAACACAAACGAAGATTCGTCTGTGGTTGTAATAATACTAGACGTTGAGTTTAGGCACTACAACGTTACCCAACTAACAATCACTCATTTAACAGGCACCATTATGACGAATTAATTCAGAATAATGTTGAATAACATTTGAATTATTTTCACGTACAACCTATGTTCGGGTTTTGTTCACACCAATTTGGAGAAGTTATAAAGCATCATGTTGTGCACCAACTTAATTTTTTGTTGTTCAAAGCGTTTTACAAATGTACAGGAAAGTTGTTATTCAGCTTTGGCAAAAATGACTGAAAATAAATAAATGCAAACATATTGAACTCACACGAGAGTAATTATTTGCACTCATGTTGAGAACACCTATTATGAAATAAGAATTACATATAAAATTACCTAAATCCGGATTAGAACTCGAGACCTGTCCATTGCCAGCCACATGCCTTCCTATCCGCGCCATCCTAGAGATGGTGAGATGCAGCACCCAAAGCAAAACATAATCTTCCCATGACTCAATAATGGTCACTCCTGAACTTGTGTTCAGCAGTGGTGAATTAACACAGCACGTGGTAATCAACTGAACAACGCCTCAACTTCAACAGCTGTTCAGCCCAAAACACGTGTTTCCCATTCAGATTTCGCTGTCAATATTTTTATCGCACGGTGAGCAAATTTGTATCGAATGCGGCCAAAAAGTGTTGGTCCTTATTGAAGATATTATTTCCAGACGTACTATTTAATTGCGATATGAAAATGTGTTTATTTTTATTATTAAATGTCGATCTTTAAAAATGTATGACAATATGAGGTGCGGTATGGTCTTGGACATGGTGCATTCACAGCATCTGTTCAGGTAATCTACTCATGCTCAGTCGAAGATCCGTTAAGCTTTTTTTATTTATGCTTTTGTCTTGGAATCTTGATATTTTGTTCAATAAATAGTGCTATATATATAATAGGGATACTAAAAATGTGTCGATTTCTGAATGCTGTTTGGTTATCTAGGTGACTGTGGGAACAATATTAGCACTGAAATGTCATATGCATCGATCCAAGCGTCTCGAACAATCTAACTGCTACGGAAGATAAAAAATATAATAATCAAGGTACAAGATATCTTGTTATAGACTAATAATAATAAATAAATGCCTCATTTTTACGTTGATTACGTCTCTTGGTACTCAATGTTAAACTACATAATTCTATTATGTTTTATTTTATGTGATTCGTTTAAAATATTGGTTCTTCAATAACTTGGTTGTCTAAACAGTTTTAGCCATGATTTATCCCATAATCCTAACAAAGTTCCGAGTCAAACTATGGCGGGCTGAAGGCGTTTATTTGACAAGTGAAAAACACATTGTTCAGGAGCATATGATTATCGATACATCAGCTTAATAAGATGCAGACAAATGTTTTGTTAAACTCTTTTGTTAAGGAATCAATGCTTGTTGAATAATTTTCTTGTTAAACTTTTGAAAAGTGTTTTAATTTATCATTGTTGATACCGATGAGGAAAGTCGAACATTGACTACTTTCTCAATTGAAAAATCATTTAAACAGTAATGTGTAGAGCATACTTTTAGTTCAGCTATCATTACCACTATTAAGCAACAATTCAGCAAGCTTGCTTGTTTGTGACTTGCAATTGTTAGTTGGGTATGTATGTTAGCTTCTATGTTTAACGAACAGTTTTTGATTGAAGAACATCAAAAATAAAAGAAAAGAAGCATGACTCGATTATCCGGGTGATTCGATTATCCGCGGTGAAATAATTTTGGAGTCACCCGGATAATCGAGTCCGACCTGTAGTTGGTTTCAAAATTCGGCAGTTTTGACACTTATGTGACCAGCATCACTTTATCGGAAAACCTGCCATTTACTCTTTTTAGAAAATTGATAAAGCCCTTGAAAAGGCTGTTCGAACCAGAATTTAGTCAAATTGTTGCACGTCCCAAGTAACCATTAAGCCGTAAAAATGGCATTAAGTCGGCTCTATAGTCGAATGTAGAACCTGGCTAACAGAGCTAATTGGTTCTATATCCTCTTATAGAGCTGCTCAAAAGCCACTTTTGGCGAATTATTCGGCTGATATACGGCCAACTTTGAAATATCGTACCAAGTCTCTGGAGCGAAAGTTGTCAAAAGTGAGACAAAGAAAAAATAAAAAAAATATTTTATTTATCTCCTGTTCTTTTCTAACTTCCTTCGCTTCCATTGAAGTTGCTTTTTTGCTACTTCATCCAGATTCTAGCTGTTGTCCTCCGGGTTCCTGATCAAGTCCAAGTCTGTTCCCTTTCTCATCTGCTCCACCAATGCACCATGGGAATGGTGTGATCAAACCCTGGATCAAACTAGTATTTAAACCATGAAAAACAAAACAGTTTGGGCATTTCGAGGGTTGAAAATGATATGGGATGAGGATGATTCAGTGGTAAGCTTGGTGGTGACGAACGCAGGAAATGAAGCAGGAGATGCAATGTTTATATAAATTTTCGGGAAACATTTCAGAAGAATAGGGAAACGAGCTGGAGTTTGTCTTGATTGAAAAAAAATGGAATAATTAACATAACCAGATTCCATTATCTATTTAACAACACCATTCCGATAAACATTCCAACATGGATGTTTAAAATGTATTGATCATGACCGACTCGAGTCTGTTTTGGTCGAAATCTATTTTGATTGATATAAACGTCATGTGCTCCAAGCCCTGTGACAGCACTGACAAACTTCTTTACAGCTTGTAGGCTTTATATAGGCTTACAGGGCTTAATTTAGTTCTTACTGGTTATAGTGCCCATAAGCATTAGGAATGCTTATATAGAGCTATTTAGCACTGAAAAGCTGTTAAATGGCTGTTATAATGCTCAGAACAGTGCTTAGTGGTTACCTGGGGTGAGTTCAACAAATTTCATTGTTCTGGCAGCAAAAGTCAGAACAGCGACGAGGTTTTGTCTTAGGACGTCCAGAAGAAGGAGAAGAAGAAGAATTGGTTTGATATATAGAAGAAGAATTAGTTTGACGAGAGAGGGGTAACAATCAGTAATGCCATACAGCTTACTTTGCAATCAAACAGATCAATCAAAAATGCAAATCATTAAGCTTTTGCTAATTTGATGACTGGAATTGCCTATGTATTATTATTTATCAAAGGATTTCTATAAATCGTAGCAGCTTTCTTCCAGATTTTGCGGCAAAAATGGGCACAGAGAATTTTGATTTTTGCAGACATAATACTAATTGAAATTTGGTTGAGAAATAATCTTCATTTCTTCATTAAACTTGCAATTAAGTTAAGAAAAGTTAAGAAAATTATTGAAAATTTTCGATCAACTCGCTTTTGTAAATTTATATGGAGTGTATCTGTTGAAAAATGTGAGTTAGTGGATGCCCGGACCGTCCGACCTAAACTTCTTGTAATTATTACTGTGGAAATCTCCACCAGACGTAATCATTACAAGTGCCTTTCTAGGCAACCAAGGCGGACAACAGCGATCCAAGAATGGAACAAATATTGTGGAAATCTCCACCAGAAATATTTGTCCCAGGACCCTTTTGAGGACACGAGAGTTCTTTCAGAGAGAAAAACTCTCTACAAAAATCGTTCTTAATTAGAACGTTTATTTCACTTACCAAATGTAAGCTGGCATAACAGCGTGAGCGCCTGAATGGATTAATCGATCTGTCTGAAATCTACACGAGCCATGCCCTGCCACTATATGCATGGCGACCTAACTACTCTAGCGATGGATATGCCTCGTCCTGCACCATTGCATATGTATGCATACGCTCCTGCCGCCTCTCTGACAGTTGGCTCTTTAACTCCTGTAAACAACCCGGGCCACGTGGTCACTGCCAGCATGGCACTGACAGCATTTTCCTACACTGAGAATAAAATAGTTTTGAAATTAAGAAATGCTAATTTCAACAGTATCATGGATGCTACAAGAAGCAATTATATTTCCACTACTCCGCTACTCCGGCTTTGAGACTGTGCCGATTTTGACATTATTTGTGACCCGGCGCTTCGTCTTCCTTAGAAAATTATTCGGTTCATTCTTGTGGAGGAACATTGGAAAACACAAACGGATAAACTGGCTAGCCCTCCTTCAATGCAATCCCCTAGAAAGGTCATGAACGAATGATGGAAGATGAAAAGAATTTAACAGAACGGCAAAACGCAAAAATGTGCACGCAATCGGCTGGTTAAAACATCGGCTTACTTTTCCCAAATTTTCAATAGTTTGCTGTTAAAAATCAATAATTTTGATTATTTGTCATAAATGGTACGTACATACATTTCCAATCGGTTAATATGAACTATTTGGAAATAATACTATTAATGGCTGAGTTATTATCGTGCAAAATCTGACAGAATTTCGTGACCGTCGTAAAATTTTAGATTTCCAGTGCCATGGTAGCGTAAGTACCCCATTTCATGCAATTTTACCGCACTCGCGTAGTAGATGGTTTTAAAATGTCGGCATTTGCATGTCTTCACTTTATTCGGAATCAACTCTTGCAGAAAATATAGAATTGTAGCCCTCATAAGGGCTGTTTAAATTTAATTGCTTATTAAAGGTGAAATTCGGTAGTTATGATTGCGAAATCCCGAACGGCGACGGTGGCGTTGACTCCGATGGTGGGTTTGCGAGGCGATGCTGTGCAAAACGTGACGATGCGAAAGCGGACGCACTCGCGCGCAACCGCCGTCGACCATCGCGATCGGCTTGCCAAAGCATACTGAAGGAAGTGAAGTGAGCGCTCCGCTGAAGCGTTCCCGTCAAAGAGTTGGCAAAGAATAAGAGAAAATGGGAAGAAGCAGTTTGCTTTTATACGGCAAGGCGGTTCGTTTTCCCCTCTCGAACGTGGTTAGTTCGATGAGAGAGGGGTAAGAATCAGTGATGCCATAGGATTTATTTGCAATATTGGTTTGATTAATGTTCATCAAATTCATTTTAATATGCAAATCATACTTTTGCAAATTGGTAGACTAGATTTATTAAAAGTTTAATACTTATAAATAATAATTTAATATCATGGTTAAGTCACAGACAAACAGACGTAACACTTGCGAAATTTCCATCGACCACGCTTTAAACGATCATTTTTAATTTTCATAGTTGTGGCTTTCACAACCAGAGGCGCGCGCATCGTTTTTCTATACGTTTGACGTTTCACACTAGCGCCTTCTGTTGACGATGTTGCACAACACAGTGATTTGTGCAACTTTTCCACCAGGTGATGGTAGTGTGAACTGGGCGATGGATTTCCATGAAAATCGTTCAAGGTGTTACGTCTGTTTGTCTGTGGTTAAGTATTGCACATTTTAAACAGTTAAAGTACTTATTCAATTAAATTTGGCAACACTGTTTAACAATGCTCATTTTCTTCATCAAAGTAACCATTTTTCTAAGTTGAAGAAATTGAACAAATTTTCAATCAAATCGTACAAATTTTGCTGATTTTGTTCCTTCCATTTATAACAGCCATCTCATAGTAATTTCACTTGAAACCGTAACCTGGAAAATTATCCGTTCTCTCTTGTGCGACAGTTTTATAGCCCTCAGAAGGGCTGTTTTAATTTACATCATTTCCATCCGACGATGAAAACCGACGCACAACCGTTGACATCCACCGCGCTCCGCATGTCACAGAATACCAACCCCTCCGTAACTTGACAGATGAGCTCAGTTTCACGTACCTACTTGCAAATCGAAGATGTCGCTACTGTTCGTAAACAACGGGTCCATCCTTCACTGACGCAGCAATTTTTGCCCACGCGAAAACATCTTTTTGTTTCGTAATGAGTGGAAGCCAACAAGAGGCTAGCGGTTCGTATCAAAAGGACGTATTCCACAGAAGCGCAAAAACTAATGTTCATTAAATTGAAATTATTTTGATTTTTCTTTTTGTTGGTGTAAGAAATGTAATAAAAGCACATGATTAAACGGTCTTGCATATTAATTTGTGACTGCGCATACTAGACAAAACCGAAGATCAAACTCGAAAAAAAACATCTGCATATGATTATTTTTAACTTCCATTTTGGCTTTGCCACCAGATGTATCTGTAAAATGTTAATGCATAAGTAACCTAATTTATTACTTGCTGGTGCTTAATAACCGCACTAGAAGAAAACATGAGTTTCTTATTAATTTTATGAAAGTCGACTATTTTGCCTTTACCCGTTTTATAGACATAATTTTCGCTTCTATTAAACAAATTCATCATGCCGCACTTAATTTGCATTTTTCTACCACAATAAAGGCGGATTGTAATTAAGGTTTCTGTTTAATGTTTTAATATATTTTGTTATTGTCGGTTTTCGTCCTTTTCAAAAGTAGCGCTTGCCGCTTTGAATCTGACAGTACCACCCGGACCAAAATTTTTAGGTACGCTGACGTTGTTCGGCAGCTGTCAAGAAGCTCCCGGGTTGCAGAATACTGAGCGAACATGCAAACGGAGAAACTGCTCTGTGTGGTCGTCAGATCCACTCGTGCTGCCACGCACTCCGACGCGAAGACGCACGCACAACCGCCGACAGCTACCACCGCGCTCGGAATGACTATGGCTGTTCTCCTCCGATGCGTTCCCCTCTGGTCTGGTCAGCAGCTCCACTTGTACCGCATCAGGCCAGGCACGACGACGCGACGACGCGCGACCGTCGGCAGCCACCGTGCTCGGCATGTGGAAGTATACTGAGCAGTGAAAATGCAAACGGAGGTCGTACTGAACTGTTCTCCGATGCGTTCCCCTCGAGGAGTCGATGCAGAATGGAGGAAGATGGGAAGAAGCAGTAATCTTTTATACTGGGTGGTGCTCGACGAAAAATCGCAAACTTGTGCTCGCACGTGATTGGCTGGATAAAACATGGGTCAACTTTTCCCAGATTTTCAATAGTTTGCTGTTGAAAATCAAAAGTAAGCTATAATTATTTCAACGCGTAGATAAATTTGTGATCTATCGGTGCAAAAATTTTGAAAATCGGTCGTGAAACGGCTGAGTTATTAGCGCTCAAAACCTATCAATTTTTCGTGACGGTCGCAAAATTTTAGATTTTCATTTGACACCCAGTACCGCCCAGTACTTCCCGTAAGACGTAGTTTACGTCAAAATGTCGATTCAAGCGTTACGTAATAAATGGATGCAGGGATTTTCTAAATAGTGGAAATAGCTACGTAAGCCATAGACAGCCGTCGTTTAACGCGAAATTATTGCGCCCACACCAAGAGGCCAGCATAAGAGCAGTGGACCATACACGAACCTGTCAACTGAAAAAGGCCGAAAAGGCCTATTGAGAAAAATAGTTAGAAGAAGAAATATAAACATATTGGATGTCAGTGAGCTGTCTCCTCTCTCTCTCCTCTTCAAAAATTGAAGAACCAAAAGAACCCTTTAAGAAAAGAACACTTTAAAATTTCGAAAAATAAACCGCACCCTAGTGCACAGACTAATCGGTTTTTCAGCTACGGATACACTGTAGCAGTTTAATTATTTCCAATTGGATTCATGCTTCTCGATGGTTCGCAAAAGTTCGTGAGAGAAGACGTCGTGAGCTCAACGAGCACAGCATGTAGCACGGCAATGTTTACAAAATTTTGAGTCGCAAAACGTCTCTGGACACAGTGAAGGATACACGAGGTTGGATATTGAGGCGGCTTAGAACCGAAAATAAAGTGCCCAAATTTGGAGAAAACCTTGAAAACGTGCGCTGCGAATAGGAAAAACAATGGCCAGTGGAGGAAATCATCCGGATCAACCACGGCAGCCCCGTAACCTACAGGTAAGCTTGAGTTGAAATTTTATCACGGGTGACTTTGGTTCATGACCTTTTCTTTCTCCCATCCCCTCCAAAAAGGGCCTGCTAAAATTCGCCATGGAAGCTACCAAATCGGAAGATGCTCCACACGATTCACATTTTGAACCAATGGACGAAGAGCGGCGTCGGTTCCTGGAAGAAGCCCTTAAATCGCTCACGCTGGACGTGGTGGAAGAGATTGAAAAAGCAATGAAAACACTCATGGATCCGGACAAGGCTGAAGAAGATAAGGCGGATGCTATTGAGATTATAATCGATTTCGTTCAGGATATTGATGCTGCCAATGGTGAGAGTATTTGACTTTGACAAGTTCTTTAACAATCAGAATTCTAACGATCATTTATATTTCCAGACTTCTTCAAAGTGGGTGGATTCGTCATCATCCAGCCCGGGCTCAACTCGTCGAACACCGATGTCCGCAGCGGAACGCTTCGCCTGGTCGCAGAGCTTTCGCAAAACAACCCGTTCTGCCAGCAGCAGCTTCTACAGTCCAATACACTTCCCCAGATAATCGAACTACTCTCGGACGAACCGCCGGTGGCCACTCAAGCCATGCACGCCATCTCCTGTATGGTCCGACACCACGAACCATCGCTGGCGGCTTTCATAGACATGGGAGGCCTCGAGTGCATTCTGGGTTGCATTCAGACCGATAACGAAAAACTGCGCATCAAATCGTCGTTCCTGATGGCCAATCTGTGTACGGAGCTGGCGGCCGTGCGGGATGAGTTCATCAAGTTGAATGCTGTAGAGCGGGTGGTGGCCGCCATTCGGCCATCGAAACAATTTGAACCCAAACTGGAGACTGCTCTGTCGACGTTGAACGTACTAACCGAAAGCGACGAAGGCGTTCGTCGGTGTCAGGATTCTAGTTTGCAGCTGAAAGATAAGTTGGAACTGATTTTGAAGTTGAACCACGGGAAGGACGAATGCTTGGTATGTATACGGTTGATTTGTTTAATCGATCTCATCTTAAAGACTTTTCCACATTTTTTTCAGGAACAGATTGAATATGCGAATACATTATTGAAGCGATGTTTTTCCGATGATAATTGTAGCACCGATCGATAAATTAAAATATAGAGTGTTTTCCTGTTCTACAGTAAGGCTAACGCAAGTTGAAGACTAATTTACGGTGTATTCATTTCTGATGACACTCATTAGAAGCATCGTCGTGTATCACATATTCGGGAATGCAGGAATGCAGGGTGAGTAACAATCTCATATTTTTGGTAAGCTATTTATGTGCTCTACTGGATCCAGTACTGGGCCAATCGTTTCCAGTTCCCTTGGACGTTGAGTGCTCTCAGGCCCTCTTTAACTGCATCGTGTACGAGGCCTGCCACGGAGTCGTCGGTTTTTTTTCTTTCTAATTTTCTAGTGTCATGGGAGTTTTTGACAGCACTGCCATCGATTTGCTTCTGTGTTTAGTCTGATAAATTCGCTTTAGTTCTCGTGTATTATGTGCCAATTAATTACCAATTCAAGCCCAAAGAGTTTCTGTACATATATATATACATATTATATCTGAAGTCGGATAGCCAACCAACAGTGCTTCGGTTGCACTACCACCTAAGCGTAATTCATAGTTGGCGATTTTTATCACTGATCACGCATTGTGAACGAGATCACAAGCAGTCTGACAGTCCCAGTTTTGCTCGGGTCACCTTTGGTAATAGTACCAACATCGTGCGCGCTCGAGATATCGATATCTATAGTGTTCTTTCGCGATCTTTTTTCCCGGAAAGTGAATCAATCGTTCAGTGATTAAGGTGGGCTAGTGTCTGCACTGAAAGTCCGATCAAATTCGGTGAAAAATTAGCAAAAACAGTGTCTGAAGTGCTTCTCACGTGCGGCTTCGCTGATACCAACAAACCATCATCGCATTGTTTGGCGTTGGCCTTCGCCGTTGTGTGTGGTAACCCGAATAGAAACCAGTGACTAAAAAAGAACAAACAGTTTTTACCGAACAGTAAAAAAAAATCGAGGTGTTGAAGTAGCTGAAGTGACGTTTTTTTCTCCAAGTATACATCAGTGTTTCCCAACCGGTGCGCGACAGACCAAAAAACGTGAACTGTTTTTCCCTGGCCAGCCGGCATAATGCTGGCTAATGGCCGACCACTCCATCCAGGGGATCCAGGGGGCCCCGGTGGTGGTCTTGGCAGTATGGGAAATCGAATGAATGGCGACTACACAGGTCCATTATTACCGGATTACATGGACCCGACAGGTACCGCAGGCCAACTTCAGTACCTGAAAATGGAGTCAACCGCTGGTGTGATGCCACAAGACCCCTTTCTTCTCCGCCTATCTGTCGAAAAGGCTATTGGAGGTCCCATTTTTGGGGCCTTCAAAGAGAACAGAGGCTTGTCCTACGTGTTGAAAGTAAGGAGTCAGGAACAAGTGAATCGATTGCTCCGTATGACACAGCTACAGAACAGCACTCCAATCCGGATCACAGAACACCCCTTTCTGAACCAGAGGAAGTGCGTTGTGACAAATCACGACTCCACAGGACTGACCGATAGCTACCTAGTTGAACAACTTGCAAACCAGGGAGTCAAGGAAGTGAAAAGGATTACTCGCCGTACTCCGGATGGCAAGCGTGAGAATACAGCCACAATAGTACTTACGATAAGGGGCACCGTTATTCCGGATCATGTTGATTTTGGATGGTCTCGGTGCAAAACCCGTAAATATTATCCGTCTCCAATGTTATGCTTCCGCTGTTGGGAATACGGGCACAGTGGTAAACGGTGCACCAGTTCGCAACGAATATGTGGTCGCTGCAGCAAAGCCCACCCGGAAGATCAAGAAGCTGCTAATGCTGATGGAGGAAACCCGGAAAAAAGGACTGATGACATCGATCAGAGACCTAGATACCAATGCACAGAGGCACCATCCTGCAAACATTGTCGGACAGCCGACCATCCTGTTTCGAGTCGCAAGTGTCCGGTGTACGAAAAAGAAATGGCCATTCAGCAAATTCGAGTGGACATGGACATCTCGTACCCGCAAGCCCGTAGAGAATACGAAGCCCGCCAAGGAGCCAGCCGAAGCAGTGGTACCTTCTCTGGAGTCGTCAATGCCAGCAAGGACACCGAAATTGCAGAACTGCAAGATACAATCAAGAAGCTACAGACAGATGCCGAAGCGAGAGAAACAAGGATGGCTGAAATGGAACAAGCTCTGCAGAATTACACCATGAGCAATCGCATCGAAACGGTGAAAGAGCATGGCACCATTGGGGAGCTCATCAAACAGGTTGCTGCCCTCACTGAGACGGTGAAAAACCTGCAAGATGCACTTGCAGTTAAAGACAGGCACATTCTACGGCAAAGTCGTATCATTTCTCAGCTCCGTGGCAGCCAGAAAGCACCCAGCGAACAGGACACACCAACGGTCGTCGATCATACCGAAGCGCATGAACAAATTGAAACAACAGCCTCCCAATCCTCCTCGGAGCACTCTGCCACAAAATCGCCGAATCTAGATCCCAAAGTCGCCGAACGGGTCACAAATTGGATATCCAACGTAGCATCGAAGAACCAAAGACAACCGACGAACGACCAGTTGAACGACGGTAATCTATCAGACCACAGCATGACCTCGGCCCTTTCCAAGAAGACAGAAACATCGAACGTTACTCACAACTCCAACCCTACCAAAAGGGTCCATTCAGCCTCGGATCACAGTTGCCAATCAGGTGACTCCAACAGCCCAGCCACCGACTCCAAGCGGAAAAATAAAAACTGCAAGAGAGGAGGCCAACGAAGTACATAGTGAAATAAAAACGCTCATGCTCAGTTCTCCTCAGTCCTAACGACCTAATCAAATTGAGATTCATCTTCTATTACCATTTTCACTCCGCAATATAGCGTCGAGTCAGTGGAAAACCAAGAGTTGACTGAGCAAACCACGATAACTACTACAGAACCTCCAGAAGAAGAAAACCCGCAGAACACAACGACAACAGGGGCCATGAATAGTCGGGGCCCCGTTAGTGCGGACGTTACACCCCAACCGGAACTAGCGGATAACCTCCGGCATTCTGGCGTAACTGTTGTTGCCGGGACGCACAAGGGTTATAGCACCTATTCCCCGGGATTCCCAACATACTGTCCGAGTAGCCAGGGCCCCGTTGGTGCGGAAGTCTTGGTCGTACCGGAACCAGCGAACAACCTCTGGCGCTCGGCCAGGGTTGGAAGAGGGACGCAAAAGGGACTCACATCCTATTCCCCTAAGGACAACGAGGGAAGCAAGATTTTGGATACCGGACACTCTAGTCCTGCTAGTGCACAGGGGGTGAAGATCGGGACGCCAGATTCCCCGAAGGACAACGATGGAACCAAGAAACCACCCAGACGAAACCCAGCAAGATCTTGTCGCTTCCGTGTGCAGCCTAGATCATCTGCCAGCATGGTAACTCCGAAACTCCGGAATCGTAAGCCTGCGGCTTCTTCATCTCTGCCTTGCCTGGGTCCCACACCGGGACCTGTGCCTGGTGGAGCTCTGTTGGGGTCCGCACCCGGCCCCTTTTTTGTACCAGAAAGTCCTAGAACGGCAACATCTAAACAAAACGTAGTCAACATCCCAGTGGGAGAAAATCCTTTCTTTCCTCCGCTTGGCCTGGAGGCTACGAATGCGCATCTTTATGACATCTTGCATCGTAAACGCTACGGCACCCGCGCCGTTATACTGCCCGGATGCTCATCATGCGCTAGTTCCAGACTAGCCAACTCCCTACCGAATACGATATCCTTGCCGGTCCCATTGCTTGGTGGAGCTCTGACAAAATCGGCAAACGGCTGTCAAACTGCCCCGGAAAATCCTACGAACGTACAGCATCAAAATCCTGTCCTTAACGCAACACTATCATCTCTGCCAGTGGCGAACCCTTCACCGGAACCTTCGTTCAATGGGTCCTTGATGGGGCCTGTTTCTGCAAATCGTGCATCCCCGGCACCGGTGGTCGGTGACCAAATTTTTGCTGTACAGTGGAATATGAATGGTTTTTTCCACAACCTCCCAGGCTTAGAGATGCTGGTTCGCAAACTAAACCCAACAGTCCTTGCCCTGCAGGAAATTCACCGAGCAACACCAGACGCAATGAATAAGACCCTTGGAAATAGATTCAGATGGTATACAAAAGGAGGTACCAACTCTTACCGATCTGTTGCTTTGGGAATAGCAACAGAAATACCAGCCGATGAGATCCATCTCGACTCCGAACTACCAGTCATAGCTGTACGCTTGTCATGGCCGTTTCCTGTGTCGGTCGTATCCTTCTACTTGCCGAACGGAAAATTGACAAACTTTAAAATGGAACTGGAAAAGATAGTTGCAGCAATCCCAGAACCGATGGTGCTCATGGGTGACGCCAATAGCCACCACCATGCTTGGGGAAGTAGTAAAAATTGCTCTCGTGGCTCAAACATCCTGAACGTCGCTAATAAACATCAGCTACTTCTGCTCAATGATGGTTCACCCACTTTCATGCGCGGGAAAACTGTATCGGCCATCGACATCTCATTGATTTCGTCGCGCCACGGCAACCGATTCTTCTGGGCTGTGGATTCAGATCTGCATGGAAGCGACCACTACCCAATACGGTTGTCTCTCACCGGCAGCATTTCACCGGAAACGTCAAGACGCCCTAGATGGAAATATGATGAAGCGAACTGGACGAACTTTCAAGAAATAGTAGATGATAAGCTCAACGAATCTTCCTCATCGGATACAGCGAACCTCACCTCCATACTTAATAGTGCGGCGACGAACTCGATACCAAGAACTAGCCCTAATGCTGGACGACGAGCTTTACATTGGTGGTCGGACGAAGCCAAAAAAGCGATCAAAATGCGCCGCAAAGCGCTCAGAGCCTGCAAACGAATTCCCGATGAAAGTCCAAAAAAAAAAAGATGCCATAAACCGGTATCACGAGGCCCGTAATAGCTGTCGTCAAGTGATACGGGAGGAAAAAGAGAAATCCTGGAGTAAGTTCCTGGACGGAATCAACGACAACCAATCTGCGACTGGGATTTGGAGCAGATTCAACAGTCTGCAAGGTAAGAGGAGGCCTAAGGGCATTGCTCTGAAAGTCAATAACACCGTCACGAGAGATCCAGTAATCATCGCAGATGCCTTGGCTGATTATTTCAAGGACGCTTCGTCCATGGAGCGCTACAATAAAACCTTCCTAGATCGACATCCGTTTGCTGCAACTGCAATCGAAAATTTCAGCATACCACCAGACCAGGGACAAGACTTCAACATTCCTTTTTCAATGAAAGAACTCGTATTTGCTCTCCGAAAAGCCAGAGGAAAATCAGCGGGTCCCGACGACATAGGATACCCAATGCTGAAGAATCTGTCGTTATGTGGTAAGCGTCACCTTCTCGCAGCTATTAATAAGGAATGGACCAATGGATCTTTCCCAGAAGAATGGAAACATGGATTAGTAGTTCCAATTCCGAAAGGTTCCGGATCAACCAATACGGTAAACAACTTCCGGCCAATTACCCTGACCAGTTGTTTAGCTAAAGTGATGGAACGCTTGGTAAACCGTCGACTGGTCGAATTTCTCAACACTGGTAAGAAGCTTGATCCTCGGCAACATGCGTTTAGACCCGGCTACGGCACCGGCACGTACCTGACAGCATTGGGACAGATATTGGACGATGCTCTGAAGCAGGATCTACACGTTGAACTAGCGTCCTTAGACTTGGCCAAAGCATACAATAGGGCCTGGATGCCCGGTGTACTCAGACAATTGGCTGACTGGAACATCACCGGCAATATGCTACAATTCTTGCGGAATTACCTATCGGGTCGCACTTTTCAGGTCGCTATCGGGAATCACCGGTCAAAGACGGTCCATGAAGAAACCGGAGTACCACAGGGTTCCGTTGTAGCCGTGACATTGTTTCTCGTCGCTATGAATGATGTCTTTGTGGGGCTACCAGCGGGCGTTTTCATTCTGGTGTATGCCGACGACATATTGTTGTTGGTAGTGGGGAAGCACCCAAAGTTGATCCGCAGAAAATTACAAGCGGCCGTATCCGCGGTCGCCAGGTGGGCATCTCGAAATGGCTTTGACATAGCAGCAGAGAAGTGTGCACGATTGCACATTTGTAAGTCCAACCATAAACCACCAAGAAACCCGGTGATAATCAATGGGATCCCAATACCAATGCGAATGACTCTGAAAGTACTAGGAGTTACGTTAGATCGCAAACTCAATTTCCAAAAACATTTCAAAAATGTCAAAGAAAACTGCGAAAATAGATTGGGTTTAATCAGAGCAATATCTGGACGACGAACACGAAGTGATCGGACTACGATGATCCGTGTGGCCGACGCTATCATAGGAAGCAGAATCCTGTACGGAATCGAAATCTGACGAACTTCTCCGAATACTAGAACCGATTTTCAACAAAAGCATCAGAATAGTCTCAGGATTGTTACCTTCTACGCCAGCTCATGCAGCATGCTCGGAAGCAGGAATACTGCCTCTCGTTTTCAAGCTAGCCTCTATACTTTGCAACCGAGCAATTGGTTTTCTGGAACGCAACTCACGTAACGGGTTCGCTGGCTTCCTTCCTGAGCAAGCCAATCGGATCCTAGAAACGGTGGCCAATTCCCGGCTTCCCCCGGTGGCCAGGGTCCACCGCGTCGGGCCAAGAAGCTGGATGGCAAGGGATCCATACATTGACAATTATATCAAAAACCAATTTAGGAAAAATGCCACTCCTTACCAAGTACAGGCCTGTTTCAAAGCACGCATCCGAACAAAATATGCTCGTGCGGACGTTAGGTTTACGGATGGATCGAAGAAGGATAACCTGGTGGGTGCTGGAATCTACGGAAAGAGTATCATCGAATCACACAAACTCCCAAACATCTGTTCCGTTTTTACGGCTGAGGCAGCAGCTATCTTCCGAGCAGTAACTGAAACGAGCTCAACTCCAATATTGGTGGTAACTGATTCAGCTAGTGCATTGGAAGCCATCAAATCCCCAACAAACAAACATCCCTTCATACAATCGATTCAACGAACTTTGGACGAGCCAGGAAGGGACATAACCTTTATGTGGGTACCAGGTCATTGTGGTATAGTGGGTAATGAGGAAGCGGATTTACTAGCAGATCGCGGGAGACAAAGTCGCCTGCTAACTCCAAAAACGCCGGCAGATGACGTAAGAATGTGGGTTAAGAAGTTGATATGGGATACCTGGTCCCACTGTTGGCTTCGAGACCGAACAAGCTTCACCAGAAAAATCAAATCGATCGTTGAGCGCTGGGAAGACTTACCATCCAGAAGAGACCAAGTAGTCCTCTCTCGACTACGCACGGGTCACACCAGACTCTCTCATAATATGGCCGGACGAGGCGAGTTCAGAATCTCATGTGACACGTGCAGCGTCCATAATTCCGTGGAACATTTTATAGTCAACTGCCCTACTCTAGAGCAACTGCGGACGAAACACGGTATAACCTGCATTCAGACAGCACTCAGCCAGGACAAAATCAAACAAACAGCGTTACTTAGTTTTTTAAAAGAGGCCAAACTTTATGATACGATATAGTGATTTAACAAAAGGACCCCGACATGGACATCGACATCGCTGAACATCGAAAAGTGATAGAGTTTTTTCGAAAGCATCAATAGAATAGAAAATTGGATTTACTTCTGAACATTGTCAGCCCCTTTCCCCCTGATTCTAAATCAGGTTTCCACTATCCCAACCAATCCCCTTTTTCTGTTAATACGAGATGAACCAGCCGAGGGCTGAAAATCTCGATAATAAAGAAAAATAATAATAATAATAATAGTCTGACAGTCGTCAAAGCGAGAAATCCATAATTATTTTTGAAATTAAATTTACGTCAGAATGAAGAAACTACTAATGTCTTCTTCTTCTTCTTCTTTATGGCTCTACGTCCCCACTGGGACTTGGCCTGCCTCGCTTCAACTTTGTGTTCTTTGAGCACTTCCACAGTTATTAATTGAAGGGCTTTCTTTGCCTGCCATTGCATGAATTTGTATATTGTGAGGCAAGTACAATGATACACTATGCCCAGGGAGTCGAGAAAATTTTCCCGACCGGAACGGGAATCGAACCCACCGTCTCCGGATTGGCGATCCATAGCCTTAACCACTTGGCTAACTGGAGACCCTAAACTACTAACAAAGTACAAAAAAGGTGCGCTGTCGGATACAATAACAAAAACAACATATTTTTCATAGTATTTTCATGTTAGAATGAACATCAGCTTTTTCATTAATCATACATGCTTCTAATATAACAACAAGTCATCAATTTAATGGTTATTTCTGTAGAAGATCTTGCAGAAATATTTACAAAAATAGGTGAATGTAAAAACTAATATGATAAAAAAAATCGAAATATTGTATTAGTTGAATTTAACTAAAATAGCTTGTCCTTGCAGTCCTTGCAACTTCCTTCTTCTGCATATAAACATCAAAGCAAACAAGAAATGCTAATACAATAAAAACAATGATAACTGATGAAAAACAACATTTAAATAGCCCATTCTGTTTCTGGCATTCCACGCTGCCAGCGGTATTGGAAGTCATGTTTTTTTCATGTACAGGAGCTTCCGGAGCGTTTATTGATTCGTTTGTCACCGTATCGCTGGTTCCTTGCCTAAAAATAAGACAACATGTATTTCCATATGCGACCAATAATTTTAAATCGTTTGCTAAGCCTTACCCGCTCTGGACTTGGATGTTCAGCTTCCTTTCGGTGAGTATGCGATCCTTTTCATGAGCCAATTCAGACTGTGATGTTTGTTTCGATTCGGAATCGTTCTGATGTATCACAGTCTGCTGGGTCTTCTGCGTGTTGATGTCGGCCATGTTAGTTTTGTCCTGTGTCGTCTTGAAATATTACAAATGTATAAGTGGAAGGCTTTTTTGAGAATAAAATCTGGAATTTTGAACTTTTCCTCGTGGAACCAAAGCTGCATGCAGATTTTTCGTGAGACAAGCCTTAACAATTTCGCAATTCTTACCTCCGTCTATCACGGGCAACATTAGAGATTGTTGACAGTTAACCCAATACTTTGTACATGAAAATTACATGGGAGCGTCCATAAATTACGTCACGCAAAAAATTCCCATTTTCAACCCCCTCCCCCCTATGTCACACTTTTTGTATAAGATCTCTGCAATTTTTGTATGGGTTGTTGGAAACACCGATTCAAATTTGAATTCGATCTAAGCAATCACAAGTTAGGGTAGGCTACCCGGATGAAAACTAACCATAGGGTATTTGGTGAAAACCATTCCTGTACCATACAGTGTACCAGCTACAATATAGTGTATTGTAATGGAATGGTTCGCTAAAAGCTGTGCACATTGGTAGCTACTATACATTTACATCCGATCTTTATGTAACAATATATTATACTGTTTTTCTTACGTTTGAACCATTCACTATTCCGAAACAATCTTTTTCTGTGCATTTTTAATTATTTATTCAGTTCATGATTTTTTCCGTGCTTTGTTTTGTTGATGTTCGTGACATTGTTGTTGCAAAGGAAATGAAAGAGAAAAAAGTGAATAAGTTGAAACATCTATTTAAAGTCAATAAAATGTTTAAATAAAGTGGTAAACCAGGTGTCCTAAGGACTGCATATCCAAGAGATATGGTGGGCTAGGTATGTGGAGTGCGATGAGAGGAATACGAATGTAGGTCAACCCGGAAAGACGCAGGCCAGATTACCGTAAATCAGTGGATGAGTTCAACACTATTCTTTCTCTTCTTCTCTCATGTGAAATTGCCTTGTACCACAACCGAATTAAATGCGATTTATCTTTGACATTTTTAACATAAGGACTGGCCTGGACACTGAAACGACTTCTGATATAAGTTCGTCTTCGCTTTTTAACCTAACTTATAGTTGAATCTAACTTGACAGTTTTCTCATGAGTTGTTATGTACATATTTCATAGTTCAGTCAAACTGGAGCCCCAATATTGCAATAACGGTTAAGCACGCTGTAATGATACTTATGTACCTCGTCACCCACTTCATGCAACTACATTAGTGTTCTAATAACACTGAGGGCCGATTTCTTCACCCTGGCTTAAGCGTTAAACCAGGTTTAACTATATGGGTAAGCCTGGCTTACCGTTTAAGCCGAGGTGAAGAAATCGGCCCTTAGCGCGCTAGGCATAGTTCCATCATGCCGCTCAAAGTGTTGCCACAAATAATGCTTAGTTTGCAAAACCCAGTTATCTGGCTGGTGGGACATGGGAGCCTAAGCTTCAACTGTTAATGCATTCAGAGGCTACTCAGACTTAGACGAGTTAAGGTTAGTTTGGCTAGAACTGCCATTATAGAAGGAACATGACGAGATAATATAACATTCTATGATTTATCTAATGTAAAACAATACAACATAACAAAAGAGAACCATTCCAAAACCATGATTAAATTTATAACCAGTAGTGAAATTACAATTAAAAAAGAGCGAGTAATGGCGCTTAAGCCTAGGCATAAGGGCCAGGACACGGACCAAATACCTGTATTCCATCCCAGGAAGCGTAGAACCAAGGGGTGACATTAACTTTCTTAGCATCGTCACCCCCATCGATTTTAACGTATTTTACTTTCAAAAAAGCTGAGCGGTTGGTACGAGATGTCCCCACTCAATGGCTTCATTGTAAAACCAATAACGCTGCACAGTAGGCCTGGCCGCTTTAATGCTTGTAATGCATCTCCGATGTACTGCAAGCATTAATAATGACAAGAAAAATGATAGAATTAGTCGATTCTATAATTTTCCAGGATTCTTTCAATGAATGGCTGTGTATGTGTAGACTAGACTAGACTAGACTAGAGTAGTGAAATTACAATTAAAAACAATATATTTACGGTACATTTTATTGTTTGAAACCATACGAGTACCATACAATGTACGGTATATTAAAGCCCACGTATCAGTATTTCGAACAATTCATTTACAATAAAATGTATGGTTTTGTAAAAAAATATATATGGAGAAAAATATTTTTTTATGTTGTTCCGATACTTAACAACCCGTATAGTATATTGTAAAAATCACTGATTTCATACAATTCACTGTATGGTGTCTACATTACATCTTATTGTTTTTGTATTTTTTATTTTTACAATGGTGTTTATTGTAACAATATGGTTCTAAATAGTACTGTTACAATACAACATTCGGTTTTTCTACTGTATTTTTTATTCGGGTAGTCGGTTGCTAGGCAACCAGAAGGGGTTTGAATTTCGATGAAGGAAAAACCGTTATTCTGTAACACGAAGTAGTAGAGAAAACACGTGTTGAACACAAGCTGTGGATTCGTTTTGTAAATCTGAATTTCGCCGAATTTTCATTCCGAGTCAATTCCGAAAGGGAAGTAAAGCGTGGGTCCCGAAATGAACTAGTCTATATAATAGGGTAAAAACAATCAAAATTTGAGAATTTTTGATGCACTCTATGAAAAGTTACAGCAAGATGAACTTTTTTGTGAGAGAAAAAAAAGGTGCCTATCCCAAACATTTAGCCACCCACTATATAGGTATACAAATCGAAAGATAAACATTTGGTGCATAAATAATCTGCAAACCACTTACCGTCTTTTCGAGATCCAAATTTTTGGCGACCATATCGGACATCTCTTTCTGCATCACTTCGATCTGTTGATCGTACTCTTCCTTTACAGTTGATAGCGTCTCGCGTAATTCCTCCTTTTCCTCCTCCAAGCGTTGTATTGTTTTCATCATGGTCCTTGAAATGTGATCCTTTTCCAAGAGGGCTTGTTTCAGCTCTTCAAGCTCGATCAGCTCTGATGTCCTGACGATGTGGAGCTTTTTTTGAACGTCTTTCAGTTCTTCATCGAGGATTTCCATGCGTGCTTCTCGAACTGCTATAACTTGTTTCAGTGTCGCATTATCTCTTTCCAGAAGTTCATTGGCTGCACACTGATCAGCGTATTTTTCATTCACTTCTTGTAGCCTTTTTCGAATGATAGCAAAATCGTTTTGAAGGATCTCATTGGCCTTCTGTAGTCTTTGCCTTATTTCCTTGTGCTCTTTTATCAGTGACTGAACCATTTGAATGTAATCTTCCGATGTCGTTGACTGCAAGCTGAGAGAAGTCTGAAACCAATGGGACTAATAAGATTGGCGAATAAAACATACAGATTTTGTTCCTGACAAATATTCGAACATGGTCCCTACAATGTGGGACCCCGGGCGGGTGTGTGTGACGGTTGGCATGCGGACGTAAGGCTTAAGTAATGTAGGCATAAATACGATGTACATAATGAACGACAAGCTTGTGGGCGTTAGGCATAATCTGTCATTCTGTAACGTTTTGACGTGATTATGTAAGTTTTTATTATGGAATAATCTTTTTCTTATATATTTTTGCTGACCTAACGTTCGAAATTTTTTCTGATTTCTTTTACTTCAAAATATTGATCAAAATCGATTTTTTTCGTCTTTTTCAGTAAAGTAGCCCACTGTGCCTTTCGTGTGCATTATAGAGTATAAGTGTCTTCGGAAGAAATGTCAAAAATATCAGAATGAACAACTTTGCAGAAGAAAGTTTTCTTCTATGACGCTTCTATAAAAAGCTCAAACTGATCTAGATCAGTTGCAACTTATCTAGATCAATTATTGAGTCACCAGCTTTTAGTCAAAACTCTTACAAGACACTTCTCTGAAGACACCAAACCTCTAGGATGGACATCCAAAGCACTAGAGGTTTTGTTTGTCCATAACTGCGTTCTGCCCCAGTGTGCTGCGTACAGTTTACGTACGATCGGGCAGAGTACCGGACCGCCGACACTCCCCCTCCGCACCTATAAACCGACGAACGATAAGGAGAGCGCGACGTCGACGATTGGCCAGGAGAAACCACCGTCGAAACAAAACCTGCGCAGGTATGTCACTCATGGCCATGAATACACACACACACACACACACACACACATACACACGCAACACTTTTGACGACCATTTGTAAAAAACAATATATCTTAAAATGAATTCGATTGTTTGTTGTTCTTGTTCTATTGCCTTTGTTGTCCTTAAGGTTTACATAGTTTGTTCTAATAAATTCACTTCAGCGACCATTGTCCTTGTTATTTATTCAGTTATTTGGTAATTTTTGAGTAAGTTCCTGTTATTGTTTCAGTTTTTACGGTTTTATGTAATAGTTTATAGTGCGTTTGGTGATTTAAGTCGAGCCACGACCGTTCGAGAAGCCCTTGAGTACGGAGTCGTCATATTAGTCGGGCAAACCTAAAATGAACCGGTGGTCTCTCGCACGCGAGAGTGGCGCAAAAGCCACCGCGTTTTAAATTCTCTCGTGCTAATTCGACGAACGGTTACAATTCTTTTCAACCGACCATTATGACTAACCTGCTTTAAGTTTTTTTTTCATTTTTATTAATGTGTATTTTAACTTAAATGCTAATTCTACACTCCCTGCTTTAAGCATTATGACTAACCTGCGTCCATTATGACTAACCTGCTTTAATTTAGTCAATAACGGCATCGGCCACGTTCTTACGATCATCGAGGAAGGGAAGAAATGTTAGTATGACCTGCTTTGCTTGCTAGAGACCTCTGATTCACCTTCCTAGAGACCTCTGCTTCTGGCATGGGAAGAAGTTTGTATTTGAATAGAGGTGAAAAAGGCACATGATCTGCATTCACTTGGATGCGAGGCTTGTTTTTACACTTTTTTTTAAAGATTATTAAATTTTTGACATTATTCTGCGAGCATTCTCTTATCGTACACGACGGTTTGAGACGTTCGTGCCACAACTGGTCAATCAAATGTGTCAAAATGTGGCCGTGCGGCTAGAGGCGTCAGTCATCTACACTGAACAAAAATCCCCGCCGTACGAAGAATGATTCTTCATTCAATGCGTTACAGATCCACAGAATCTGAATTTTGAATGATTTTACAACAGAATGATTTGACTGCCTTCAAATAAATTAAAATCATCCTGTTATAAAACTAAAATTTACACAATTTATGAATGATTTTTTGATTTGGGTGTGTTGTGAATGATTATCGTCACAAAACTATCGGAAAGCATTTACTGCCGTGCCTCATACCGAAAACCATTCAACCACCAAACTAAAATCCCCGCAACCAAACGAATGAATCATCATTCAGTCATGTGATCAATCGTCAAATCGATCGAATGATTTTCAAAACAATAACGATGGAGTTTTGTTTATCTTCGGTATAACAGTAGTTCTAAAACAATCTGCAAATATTTCTTGCTAATCCCATTACGAATATCATTCAATTGTTGGTTCCCCTTTCATTTTGCTGTTGGCGCGCTATTTGTACCCGCAAAAAACGGTGGCGGTTGAGGTATTTTTTTTACTTTGTAGCGAAAAAGTCTCGCGATAGGGGAAATATTGAGTGCCAAATACTCCTTAGGCCACAAGAATGGATCGCCTGTTGATTATTCTAACACTTTCCGGTATCCTCTGGATTATTTATTGGTGCAATATTGATAATTGTTTATTTTTTTTTATTCTTTCCAGGGAATCTCAGTGGGAAACCATTTCAAGTGGCACCAATTTGTACAAGAAGGAGGATCATGTCGTGGAAATGGCAGTGATGCTGCGGTGTTAAATATATGGAATTAGAGGTAGTAAAATAAAAAAAAACTCAAATATTGTTACACATTTTCTCATAAATTCTGGCAAAATCTAATATCACAACCGTTCCAACTAGTTTGAGTGAAAATCCCTTCATTAGATTATCTCTCAAATTAGTTGGAATGGTTGTGATATTAGTTTTTGCCAGAATGTTTAAAAATAATAATCCAGAAGTGAAAAACTCCCATATAAACAATATTTGGTTTCGTAATTATTTTCATTTATTTTGCATCCGCTTTATTGGATGACTTTTGAATGACCATCATCCTTTCCTATATTTGTTTTGATTTTGAATTGTATGAGTATAATGCTAACTTTGAATGATTTTTATATCTCTTGTTTTGATTCTGTCAAATCGGCAATTGAATGATGGCCTTCTTCAAATCATCTTATATTAGGCATGGGGCAATTTTCATTCAATTTTTGGCGGGGATTTTTGTTCAGTGTAGGCGTTTCGAAAATTCCGGAGTATAGACGCCAAGCCAGTATAGACGCCAAGACGGAGGGCAAGCAATATTTGACGATTTTTTAATTTTCCCATACAAAAAAAAAATAGAAAAACCAGGCTTTGCCCCCTAATAATTTGACCAAGTTGGCGCGTCTGCCTCGGAGTGTGGGTTCGACACCCGCTCCAGTCGAGGAAAACTTTTCGTCAAACGGAAAATTCTCCACTGGGCCACTGGGAATGCTTTCGCGTCCGACTCAGAATGTGAACACTTGTTCATTATTGCTTCGTTCATTCTTGGTCCTGCTCATTATCACAGAGAAACAGACGTAACATACCCAAGTAACCACTAAGCATTTCTAATATTATTCCTGCAGCATTATAGTTGCCTTTATGTCAAGACATTTAATGCTAATTGGCCGTTTATATGCCTATAGTGCTACCCAACAGCAGGTTTTGGCAAAATAACGGGCTGTCACCTTCAGGAACGTCATAATAACGAAGCGTAACACCACCGACGAACCGACGTGACAGCTAGAACAAATAAATTCAAATTTGTTGTCCGCGACGCCATGATGAAAAATAAAGCCTGTATCCGCAATAATCGGGACACAGAAGTACGCCAGTAGCTTTGTAATGAATCGGTAAAATTGGCCAAATAATAGACTGAGAACTCTTTGGTGTATGTTTATTATTTGTGCCAAATTTCATAAAAATCGATGCATTACTTTTAACTGTGGATGAAAAACAAACAGACGTGATTTTAAGCATTTTGTACAATCATGACCAATTTTCATTCGCATAGTAGATGGTTCTTTTACGCTACAGTTCAAAGTTCTGTGATGATAATTATGAAATTTCGTTAGCAGTTATGATACTTATAGAGACACATTCTTGCAAAATTTCATCAACTTTGACCAATTGGTTTGAAAGCTACTGGTGTTGATAGGGGTGAGTGTTAGTGAAAATTTTTCGTGTTTTTCATGTGCGATTTTTGCTCATTCATAACTTTTGAATTTCTCTGCCAATTTTTATGAAATTTTCACAGAAGCTAGTTTATTATGTGTATATTATGCCTGCAAAATTTGATGGTTATTGGTATAGTACTTTCAATAGTACAATCGAAACAATAAAGGGTGCTGACTAATTGCTGTCTGAGAGGCTAAAATCACGTTCAGTCCCAAAACATGTTTCGACTATAAAATTGTTGATAGTGCATCGATATTTTTGAAATTTTGCCTATGCAACAAACGTAGATTGAGAGGTTTGTGTTCAAAATTTCAGCCATTTCCTTTGCCAAATTCAAAAGTTACAGCGCTGAGAAGCAAAACTTGGGGCTGTACAAAATTCAATGGTGCACATTTTACTCTTTCGTTGCTACAACAAAAAGTACTGCACCGATTCACATGAAATTTTGTAGGTGAAATGAACACATCTCAAGATGTTATTAGACAAAATATGAGCAATTTTAATATATCTATTGCAGAGTTACAGCTGTGTTTCTGTGTCCCGAATATTGCGGATACAGGCTTTACCCGAACACTATCGCCACCTCTATAACGTCTCGCGATGATTTGATAGCTCGACACCGAACCCCCGTGTGTTCATATAGGAAACGGTTCGCGTCTGCGCTGATTTGACAGAAGCGATCGCTCGCTTCGGTGGTCGACCGTTAAATTTGGGGGGGGGACACTTTTGAATCACCACTGTCACGTCGGTTCGTCGGTGGTAACACCTCGTCGAGCAAAAAAAAAATAGATTTACGTCTGTTTCTCGCTCTTTCGACGATCCCGCTTTCTCCACACTCCAGCTGATTAGGGTGGTAGTTTTTAGCTTGTTTTGGAGTTTGAACTTACGGTCCGGTGATTACTTGATCATTTTTTCTGCTCAAGCTGCTGCTCCACGATCCAGGATATGCTACAGTTGGTTCGATGGCGTGCGCTAATTTGATGCACAAAAGAGTGGGTCATCTGTTATATGGAAAAGTGAAAAAAAATCGCATCAGATCAAAACTTTTTAGGTCCCATTTCAGGACCCAAATAAGTGTGCAAAATTTGGGCACGATCGGTTATGTCTACGTTTTGCGCATCGCGTTTGAAGTTTGTATGGGATTTTACATAGGAAAACATGCTTTTTTGCATTTCTCTCATGACAAGCTCGATTTTTTATTAAACCATATAACCGTTAAGGTGAAAACATGGCCTAGGGTGTCCTGAAAAACTTTGTCGAAGACCTCGAAGTGTTCTGATGCTTATGGAAAAACAATAGCAACAAAATCATGAAACAGCATGATTTTGTTGCTATTGTTATTCCTTTACATGTTAAAACATAAACACATGCATGCGATTCATTGGTTATAACTATTTCCACAAGCATCAGATCGCTTTGCGATCTTTGACAAAGTTTTTCATAACATCCTAGGCTATCATTTTACATTACCGGTTGAAAAGTTTCAGACAAACTTTTTCAACTTATGACAAAAATGCAAAAAAGTATGTTTCCCCATACAAAATCCCATAAAAAATTTCAATTGCAATGCGCAAAGTGTAGACGCAACCGATCGTGCTCAAATTTTGCAGATACTCAGGACCCGAAACGGGACCAGAAAAGCTTTGATCTGAGAAAACGATTCCGATGACCCACGCCAATGCCCAATGTAAAGAATGGAAAACAGCTTCAGGTCCAACACCCAAAACTTGTTTTCAAAGAGACATTTCATAGTGTGTTAAGCGTTTTCATCATCAACATATCTGACATTCGATTTAAATAGGTCGCATGTTTGCAGTGATTCCTATGCAGATTCGACCTCTTCAAATCGTACGCCAGAGATGATTGAATCGAATTTTTGATTGGGCATCATTAATCTAATTAAAAGCTACAATATGCCCTGATCTGATTCGAGTTACGACACATAAAAGTAGGTAAAAACTCAATTTGCGCATCCCAGGTCATTTCAGATTTCAACAAAAAGCATAATAGATTCTGCAAGACAGAGACAGCATGTTCTATCTAAGGCATACCATATCTCCCATACTCTTTATTCTTAGCATTTGAAGAGCAGTTGAAAATCATTCTGCTTGCTTCGAAGTGAAAACACATCAAGCAGTTCAAATGCTGATTGACAGCCGAAAGTTTTTGAATAGCACAGCTTATGCTGATCCAAGACAACTATGCATTCGAACTGCTTAGGTATGTAGGACAGAAAGCAGTTCAAGCGCTTTATACGGTCTGCTATTCGGCTTATTCAAATGCTTAGTGGTTACCTGGGATCTTGAACGATTTTTGTGGAAATCACGAAACACTACGTTGTGCTATATCGTCAACAGATGACGCTAGTGTGAAACGTAAAAAACAATCAAAAAACGACGTTGGTGGCTTCAGGGCTTCGTTCTACGCCGAATAAGTGCTCCGAAGACACAGAATTGATGTGATGCTATCGCGAACTCTTATTTGTGTTTTCGCACTCATGAAAAATTCTGCTA